>NC_006681.1:209286-326786 GCF_000091045.1 Cryptococcus deneoformans JEC21
CCCTCCCCCCTCCCCCGCCCCCCGCCCAGCAGCCGTCCGCCACCCCGCACGCCCACCACAGCAAGTACAACTATGCCTCCCCCGACTGCTCCGCCCGCATCCACTCGTCCTCCCCGCAGACACAGCACGCCGCGTCCCTGCTCCACAAGTCCCGCGACAGGTACATGCTCACCCCCTGCAGAGCCGACGAGCACTGGGTCGTCGTCGAGCTCTGTGACGAGATCCGCATAGAGGCGGTCGAGATTGCCGTCTGGGAGTTTTTCAGTGGCGTCGTCCGGGAAGTGCGGGTGAGCGTCGGCGGCGAGGACGAGGAGGACGATGCGGAAGAGCCCGGCCAGGATGATGTCGCTGGTAGAGGGCACAGATGGAAACAGGTCGGATCGTTTATTGGCAAGAACGTCAGAGGGTCCCAGGTGAGCTCCTGTTGACTTTTGCAACCCCGCTGAACGCTTCGATCAGACGTTTAGCCTCTCACAACCGACCTCGTTCCACCGATTCATCCGCCTCGACTTTCCCTCGTACTTTGGCTCGGAATACTATTGCCCCGTATCGTCCCTCAAGGTATACGGCATGAACCAGATGGAAGCGTTCAAATGGGAACAGAAACAGTTGAGCGCCGTGGCCAAGGACAGGGACAGGACTGGGAATAGAGAACACGAAGAAGAAGAGCGCCGTGCAAAGGAAAGGCGGGAAAGGGAAAAGAAGGAGAGGGATGAGAGGGATAAGCAAGAGCAGAGGGAGCGCGAGCTCGATGAACTGGAAAAGCTTTTGCATGAGCAAGCGGGAAGACTTGTACCCGAACTCTTGACTGAATCCGGCTTGTTTTCCAGTATCGACGAGACTGCGCCTACCAACGTACCCACTGTCGTCTCCAAGCGTGATGGGGATTCCGATTCGCCACCGACCAACGAGTCCATGGCTACATCCTTGATCGAATCCACCTCGATCGAATCCACCTCGATCGAATCGCCCACCTCGATCGAATCGCCCTCCACATCATACACCCGTGCCGTACCGCCTCGCTCCGACTCCTCTGAATCCATCTACGCATTCATCATCCGCCGACTCAACGCTTTGGAAGGCAACTCTTCCTTGGTAGCACGTTATATCGAGGAACAAGCCAAAGTCATGCGATCCATGCTGAAACAGGTACAAGTTGGGTGGGACGAATGGAAGGGTGAGTGGGAAGACGAAGATCGTGGGAGGTGGCAGCAAGAGGTGCGTCCTGCTAGCCTACTTATGTGAAGTCATTTTGCTCAACTCTTGACTTTTGATTAGCGGATGAGGCAAGAAGACCGGCTGGGACGGGTACTCTCCCAACTGGAACAGCAGCGCATCGCTTTCGACGCTGAACGAAAAGCCATCGAGACGCAGCTCCGTGTCCTCGCCGACCAGCTCGGCTACGAACGCCGCCGCGGGATCGCCCAGCTCATCATCATGGTCGTCATCATCCTCCTCGGCGCCGCCAGCCGCAGCAGCACCATGGACGCCATCCTTACCCCGCTCTTGAAGGAAGCACGCCGGCGCCGAAGCGATTATTATCATCGGAAAAGTCTATCGGGCCCCCTTGCCGGTTTACATATCGACATGGGCGCGGGGAGACCCCCGGCCATCATCGGCCAAGCGCGTCCGACATCCACCACACCCAGCGCCCATCCCCATCGCCATTCCTCGTCGACACCCACCCCGCGCTTGAAAACATCCCTATCCCGAGCTGGATCAGGCCACCGGTCCAATACTTCACTCAAACGACGTGGTATCGTACCCCAGGTCCCTCCCTCTTACCGCTCCGTCTCTTCTTCCGAATTCACGTTTTCCCCACTCTCACACCTTCCCCCGACGTCCTCCCCCTCCCCGGCCAATATCCCAAACCCAAACCCAAACCCAAGAAACGTGAGAGTATCTTTCCCGCCTCCGAGGCAAACACCACCACCACCATCCGTCTCGTCCCGTAAACTCGCACAGAGTGCCCATTTGCACCACTTGCATACAACGGCGGCGGCGGCGGCGGCGCGGGAGGATACGGAGCGTGGCATCACAGCAAGTATGAGGCGTCGACGGATGAGGTCGTCATTGGTGAACGATGACAATGAACAGCAGACCACTGTTTCTGGGCTCGGATCTGGAAAGGCGGATGCTGGTGGCGGCGGCGGTGGCGGCGGTGGTGAAGAGGCGGAGAGGGTGGTGGGAGCGGAAGATAATAGTCAAGGAGAGTGGGGGACGGATGATTTCGATACAGAGGCGGATGATTTCGATACAGAGGCAGAGGCAGAAGCAGAAGTGTCAAAAGTTGAAGATCAAGTGAGGGATAAGAAAGATTCAGAAACGGATAGGAAAGAACAAGATCAGTTGGGGGAGACAGAGCAGCAGCCTGTGCGAGAAAAGCGGGGTGTACAAGGAGAACATGTAGGATTAGCAAGAGCATAATGCATAGCGTATAGCATGGAGATATATATATATCTAATGTGTCTATGTATAAACATCACCAATATCATCTGCGCTGGCTATCAAAACGATGTATCGGTAAAGTGCGGTCGTAGCTGCAGCGAGCAAAAACATAATGTCAAAGAGCCGCCCAAACACTCTAAAGTCGGGTAGGGTCGACAACAGCGAGTCGTCTTTCGGAGACGAATCAGTAAACTGGTCGTCATGGTCGATACCTGTGTAATTGCCATGATTGCCAAACGGGCCGGACTCGGGCAAGGTAGGCGGGAGTGACGTTCGCAATTGGATGAGTAGAGAAATCACATAGGTCGTCTTTTTAAATATATATATCGTCAGTTCCGACATTTTCTAATTGCTAATCGGCACAACGTACAAAAAGCTGTCCCAGGCTGAGCAGTAAGAAACCCGCGCCAACAGTCTTGCTTGTCAACCTCAAAATCTTGCTCAAGCTCCGCATAACCTGTGTCAGACTCGACAAGATCAACACACCCGTCAAGATTAGCGAAATCCCTCGACTCCATGTCGGCACATCAATATCCGCAAAGTCTCTGGGCAACTTGCTGATAGCAAGCGCCAGGAAGAATGAGATCCAGTCACCGTTGGTGTTACCCCTGCCTTCTACCGGAATCTCTCCCGATTCTTGTTCAGCTGTGCGCGGCGCGAAAAAGAGTGATGGGAGACACTGATGCGGGGCAACGGTTAGGGAACTGAGTTACTCTCTCAATCGTGCAATGTCCTTGGTAAAATCATTCAACTCACCATAAGGAGACGCGCAGCACAGTAAATGGCAAAGACGTAGCCTAAAACGTTATATATCTGTCCACGGAACGTGTGCCCGAAATCCTGCCGTCTCTACGTTTTGTCAAATGAGCATGATTTTTTCTTCTTTGTAGAAAAGTCCTGATCTTACCTTTCGAGCCTTCATAGCTCTGAGCGATCTTGATACTTGCATCTCCATCGTTTCCAGGCCTTTCAATTCGGCCTCAAGAGAGGCAGCTGAGTTTTTAACGGTTTCAGTTTCACATCCCTTTTTTTTTCAAAATCACTTGCAAAAAACTCCTCCTACTTTGGTTATTTTCACCCCTAAATATCCTCCCCATCCAGCCGCTCGATCCTTCTCCATTCGGAACAGCGTACCGGTTAATCTCATCCCTCTTGGAAATCAGATCCTGCCGGACCCTATAGAGTGATCGCTCGGCCTGGAGAAGGTCGTTATCCGTGAGCGTGCGACTTCCAGCTCGTCGGTGCTCGAAAAAATTCCAAGCTGAGCGAACAGCACCAAAGCCGGACAAACTTCCCAAAATGACTACGCCGAGAACGACGACTCGTCCCAAACTAGGGGCTAACCAACCTCCTTGCTCCCATCCCTCAGGTCCAGATGTCGACCACTGTACGATAGCCTCGTCAATTGAAGAAGCGGTAGATGATGGGTCATCAATATCCATTGATGGTGTTGAAACGACCTGGACGTTCATAGGCACCGCGGTTATGTAAGGCGGGATACGGGTAAACAAAAACATGTAAAGGGTGAATGGGATGAGCGATATGAGCAAGCGTGAGGTGAAGGAGAGTGATGATGATTGAGAAGGGGTGGTTGAAGTAGATGACGAATCTGTTCGAATGTCAGAAGTTGCGGGGGTGGGACATGTACACTCAGTTGCCTACCTCTAGATCGATAGGTGAACAAGAGACATTGGACCAGCGGGACAACAACAAGGATTAATGCGAGGATAAAGTGGAGAGAGACCGAAAAGTTGACCTGGCGAGATCTAAAAGTGGGATTAGCATGGGTCGAGAGCACACATTGTACTCACCTAGCATTGAGCACGCCTATCGCATGGAATACCACCAAGCTGAGCAAGTTGCAACCCTCTGCGAAACACACTGAGAATAAGATCCTTGAAACTCGATGTAACCCTCGCGTCGCCTTCTTCACCCGCTTGGTCCCTGCTCCAGATCTTTTGCCATGACTCAATTGAAGTACCTTCCTACTCACTCCAGAGCTTGCATCCTTGAGCTTTTGTCCGATTGCTTGTAGCTCAATGGTATTCTCGCCTTGAGAGGGATACGAAGGGAGATTTGAAGATGAATAACTTGGGTTATCGTCCCGTCTAAAGCCGTTGTTTGACGATGCAAGGGTCACGCTTATAGGCGCTGGAGAGCCTGGGTATGAAGATACAGGCGTAAAGCTAGTGTCGTCTGTCTCATCGTTATACTCAGTCTCAAGTCCCAACGCGTTCCCGCCGCGCCGCGAACTGTCCGCAGTCGGTAATAATACGGTGGGTGGGAGGATTGTATCCGGCTGTGAGATGTCCCGGAGAGTAGGATTGATCGTAGAGTGTAAAAACTTGCGGGATATGAAGAAGTATACGAGTCTGAGAAGGAGGAGCAGGAAAGTGTCGAAAAGGATTGGGGAAGAGGTGGCAGAGGAGCTAATAACAGGGGCGCGTACAGGCTGGGGATCTGAGGATTCCATGTTGGATGCGGTGGTAGTTATGTGGACATGATTGAATGTGGGTAAGAGTATCAAAGGATATGATGTGGATGTGAATTCAAAAAAGTAGAAATGCCATCGGAAACGAAGCGAATAAGAGGACAATTCTCTAATAACATCTTCCGAACAACCTCAAACCTTATCTCCCATTGCGCAGATTAACAACACATCCTGCAGGCGATCTATAGGACATGCATTCGTATGAAGTCATACACTCGTCTACGACTCTACCGACTCTACAAAAACATATACAGATGCATGGCTGATTTGCACATGCCTTCCTGTCTAAGGCTCCCCAAGACCCTTCCACTCCAACACTTCCAGCCATTCCGCGACATCCCCCAATCTGCTCGTTAAGCTCTTGCCTCTATCCTCCAATGTCTCGGCACTTGGAGTGTAATTACGAGGATTTATAAGAGCCATCATTTCTTCTCGAGAGGATGTTGGAGGAGGCGTAAGTCCAGAAGATGCGCTCGATGCGTCGTCATCTTTTTCATGGCGAACATGCTTTTGCGAACGCACATGGCTAGCAAGCTGACTTATGGATTGAGTTAACGTATCGTCGGGCGACGCGTCTTCATGGGTCGCCGTTGCAGTACCATTGGGCTTAGCAGACTCAACGGCCTTCTTATACCTCCATTCCAACCATTTAATAAGAGGCTTAACGTCTTTGGACTTGCCAAAGTGACTCCACCTCTCTATTGAGTGAGGCAAGTTGTCGTCTTCGGTTACCTTGCCCGCAACCGCAGGTCCCCAAATCAGTATGCCAGTGCCCCATCCAATAGGAGCTTTGCTATCGTTGTCAACCGGACGGTGACTCAAAGCATAGTATATGCGACCATCAAGATCCGTGCCCAAAGGTTCGAACCGCAGAGACGTTTGGTTGATCCCAGCGCGCATATTTGTATTGTACTGCGCTACCCGTAAATTGTGTTCGTGAGACTCTTTCGTAGTCTACAAGTCGTCAACACACATCAAAGTGCCACCAAGTATAGACCCACCTGAGAAACATTGGCTTTGGTCTCCGCCGCTGTCTTACACAAGAGCCGTTCTTCTTGCAGTCTCTGTTTCCGTTTCTCCCATGCCGTCTGCTCCTTCTTCAACAGATTCGCATGCTCTTTCCTCACCTGCGTCTCCAAGGCAAATGTCTCCATACTGTTTTTGATTTTTGGCGTGGTAAGGGTTCGTTCCACCAATGCTAGCAGCATTCTAACGACTTCAGATGGCTGAGGCATCCGGGAAGCACCTCGGCGAGAAGGGACAGAAAGCTCGGTTGCCCATGCAGGCGCAGGTTGATCATCCCCCAGATCAAAGAGAGACCGCAAAGCAGCCTCGTTAGCCTCAGCTCTGCGATCAAATGGCGCCGGCGGGAGCTCAAGACCGAGGGGTTCAATCAAGCTTTGGAATATGGATGCGAATCGGGGGACATCGGCGTAATACCGCAGCTCTTCGCGGAAATTGAATAATGTCTCCTTCAACTGCGCTGATATCAGCCACGAGACCCCAAGTAATCTGCACATGCACTCACATCCTCATTGTCCTCATCCTTCGACGCCTCTAATTCATCCTTGATGACATCCAGCAGAGCTCCCGATATTAACCTGACATTCGACTCGGTAATAGGGCGATCAAAGTCGTCAAGAGCCGGTAATGAACGTTCAGGAATTGATAAAATCTGTCTAAACCGCCAAAGGAATTCGCGCAGCTGGGAACGACTCAGCTTCGTCATGTACAAAAGATAAGGTATACCCACCGCCATACGTTGTTCAGCCTCTTCATGTCCTAATCGTGTGACCACTTTCTCAAAAATAGGAGGTTCTGGGATGACTTCGGGTTTCTTCACTCTAGATTTGGGCTTAGCATCCCTGGGTTCGGCTTCTTTGGTCTTCTTTTGCGTTTTTTCTTTACCCCTTTGCGCGTTCTTCGAAGCACCTTTGGGAGCCTTTTCTTTCATCTTTCCGGCAGTCTTCGTCTGTTTTTTGGTCTCTCCATTTGCCTTTTTTTCTTTCTTCTCCTTTGGCTCTTTCGCTACCTTGGTCGCTTTTTTCTTCAGCGCGACTTTCGAGCTAGCTTGCTTTTTCGTACGTTCAGTGTCGGATTCAATATCGGAGAGATCTGAATCTTCGTGCAGAATTGCTGAGGCCCCTAAAGCCGTAGCAACCACAAAGTCTTTCTTTGCTTGAATAGCTCCCTTCTCCTTCTTGACGATCTCCTTTGTTGGCTTCTTGGAGTTACTTCCTGATTTTGATGTACCAGTTTTCGAAACATAGAAAGATCAGAATCGTGATAACGAGGCATAGTTTTCGAGATCACGCGCGACTCACCTTTTGGATTCTTCGTTTCCCCTGCGGATTTGCCGCTTGCCTTGACTTTTTTCGCCTTTGGCTTGGTTGGGCCAGCCGTTTTATCCTCTGCTGATCTTGCGCGCTTCTTGCCGACGGTCTTTGGAGTCTTAGATGCTTTGTTCTCCTCGGATGACAGTTCGCTCAGCTCAGAGCTACTGGCTCGTGATCTATCAACGGCATTTTGAGGGATGGCCATGCTAGGAATGTAATGATATGGACTGAAAAGAGAGGAAATAGGATGATTGAAAATGTGAGGGGCATCATTGGGGCTTTGACGCGTTTGCTTTATGACATTTTGTGTACGCGCCAAAGATCAGGACACCCCAAGCCAAACCATCCACCTTCGCGTTTATTATCAAATTATCAAATGGGCCTACAGTTGCCACAGTTGTTGGTCTTCACCTCATTCAAGCCTTCGTTTGCAAAACCATTTTGACGAATTCGCAGCTAATGCAACGCAGCAGCACGCCTATTAACATCGTACAAATACCAAATCCCTTCACTAGTGACTAGTTCATGATGGACGGACAAGGCAAACGACATGGGCATAATAAGGTGTTTTTCCTTGCTTGTGATAGCTGCAGACAACCCACCATCCACCACGCGACGGAGTGATTTGACATACATGACAAGTGAGGACGTTCTGTAACCAACTTAGCCAGGCTCGAAATACAATTTGAAAAGCAATAATCTCAGGCAGATACGATAAAACCTAACGGCTTATTGATAATGACATGGCAAACAAAAAATTATTGTTGTATGTAAAATTTGAAAGGATCACCACAGACTGCCACCATCTCGCCTTTCAATCTTAAATCAAAAACTCTGCTTGGCATCGATTCCATATGTGAGCTCTTATGATGTTCTATCTGCCGTCGCTTATTTTCCCAGAAATGTGGACTGCCCAACCTTCCAGCAGACTCAAATAAAGGATTCAATAATACCTTTGGGACACCGAGCAAGAACGAACAGTATCCCTGAAACGTCGGCAGCATCAAAGGAAGGATATGAAAAGTATATCGAATTTACAACGAGTGGATGGTATAAATGATATTGACCAAAGGGCTTCACTCCTGAGTTGCGAAAAGTGCCGGCCTCCATGATCCCTCCCAGTATCAAATTCAGTCGACCTCTAACCACAGTTAACGCCGTAACGCTCGTGGCGTTAGCTTCTTTCTTCTTCTCAGTTCTCTACTACGCCCTATCACCTTCCCCCCTTCTGCCTTTCGACACCCTTAGCTCTTATAATGCTGAATCAAATAAACCCAATGACGCACCTCGCGAAGCGTATGTGACTTTTCTGTCCAACGAAGACCCATATTACTTTCAATCTGCCCGACTTCTTGTGTACGCTCTCCAGCACGATCCTCTGACAGCCGACCCATCACGACCTGTCATTGTCTTAACCACACCTGGTGTACCAGCCTCATACTCTCGAAAACTTGAAGCGGAAGGGGCCATTGTGATTGAGAAACCTTTCATAACGTCTCTGCCTATGGTGCAGACGAACCCCCGCTGGAAAGACGTTTACACAAAACTATGGATCTTCAACATGACTTCCTACGATAGATTGGTCTATTATGACGCAGATCACCTCGTCCTTCGTCCAGTCGACTCTATCTGGGAAGCTGAAAACAGCTGGCCTGAGAGCGGTCTGGCTGCTCTAGGAAGCGGTGATGGAGGCTATGTCGAGGACTCGGATTACTTTTTAGCAGGATTCTTCCTCGCCATTCCCAAAGAGGAGATTATGGAGGGACTGTTAGCTGAAAGAGGCTATGATCCAGTCTTTCCTGAGCAAAACCTCATGAACAAGTACTTCAGCAGGGATGGACTTAGGCCATGGGCTCCTTTGAATCCTATGTGAGTTTGGCCCACCATCACCACGCACCCCACGGCCAAATTTGGGACGTAGTATAATATTTGCTAATAATAAGGTAGTCATGAACGCATCTCGCCAAAGTATGAACATGTCGAGCAAGGTGCTCACACGTAGGTTACATCCCACTTATGGAATGTTCATATGCTGACTTGGCTGGAAAGAATTCATGAAAAATGCTGGCAAGGATGGGTCGAAAGGAGGCTCGCAGAACTCTTCTATGAACGCCTCGGTCGCATGGAAGGATACTGGCTAGCCAAAGAATCCAGTGGGACAATTCCGACTCCTGATCCTCGTGGCTGATTATCCTCCGTTCATACGCTGGCATTAAACTTCATAATAATGCATGAAGTACGGTGATAGTATGTTACAGAACGTGGTTCGCGTACACAGTATTGTTACTTGTAAATATAAAATTGTCCTATGGTATTAGTCGTAATCAAACTCTTTGGTGACGCTTGTCTAGCCAATCCAAAATTTGGCAATCGCGCCAGCCAAATCTTTCGGACCCTTGCCCTTCTTTTTCTCTTTCCCATTCTTCGCTCCATTCTTTACCTCATCTACAGCTTGGATTGAACCCGTACTGTATCTTACTCGATGCCCCATACCTTGAACTTCCCCGCTTGAGCCCGGACTGGGTTTGGTATTGCCAGTGCTACCTGTTCCAGACGAGTAGGCACCCTCATTCGTATCCCTCTGTAAGCTGGTACTCGAAAGTCCAGACGGTTTCATGCCGGTATGTGGTAGGTTGATGTTCGACAAGGATCCCGACGGTTTGTCAATTGGTGAATTGGCGGCACTAGATGTACCACTCATTCCACCGGCAGAGCCTGCAACATCATATGAAATACTCCTCCCTTGACTACCCAGCCATGTGCTTTTACCTGCACTCCTTGATAATGGCGGTCCCTCTCGCGCTCTAGATCGTTGTTCTTGCACATACGATGTCGACTCCCCGGTCAACCCGTTAGGCAACGGAGTCTTGAGCTCCGCGCCTCGAACAGAATTTGAGTCTGCGTAGGCTGCATCGTCCCAGAAGACAGTCTGAGATCGCACGACTGACATTCGCTTCCCTCGTTGCGAGCCAATACCTGAATTGCCGTCTTGCGCTAACCCGTTAGGCGTTCTCAGATCGCTAGAAGTACGGTTAGAAGAATCCGTGTATATATTGAGAGGATCACCAATGGAAATAGGGCGTCGTCGGGTCGAAGTTTCACTAGCATATCGGCCTCCTTGGGTGCGATCGGACGAGGATGGAGGTAAAGAGGGTTGTACAAATCCTGATCCTGGGCGGTTTGATGAAGTCGAACTTCGACGAGAATCACCTGCAGCAGCGGGCATGACAGGAACAGGCAGAGCCACAGCAGGATACTGGGGAAAGGGTAAGGCAACCGAGCTGCGGGGAGACAGTGGGAATTGCATCGACGCATAGGGACCTGGCTGGCTGAAGAGGATGTCTGGAAGACGTGTTTCACCCATCACAAGCTTTTGAAACGCGAGAAGAGTGTAGTACGCGTCATTGCCAGCGTTGCCGATAGGCGCAAAAGGTTGGACAGGAATTTGAAGGGTTTGTAAAAGAGAGGCGAGGGATGTGAGAGGTTGTTGTCTATCTGGAGTGCCAGGTATTCCTTGAGCCTGTGCTCGCCGCAAAAAATTGTATTCGAGAGCAAGGACATCAAATTGCAAAACGTTGTTGGGTAAGGTCGAAGAGCTGGGCAACGGAAGAGGAACCGGTTCACCGACTGTCAACAAGATAAGGGCATTGGCGTGGCCGTCATTCTCCTGCGAAGCAAGAGCGTTGAGAGTCGCACTGAAGGACGTCAGCAATCGTCCTGCAGCAGGAGTAATATGGTATGAGTTTACTCTAAGATAGTCTCTACCCTTTTCTCGGCCACAAACTCGCTCTGACCGAAGGCATAAGCCCTTGGAAACGTTGGTGGGTTGTGATTCGCACGCTAGGGATGACAAGTCAGCCGTTTGACGGGATGATGATTAGCTTGTGAGACCCACCTTGTCGACCCATTCTTCGACGACATAATGCGATTTGCGGTAATTATCAGCTGGGACCGGCGGCCAGACGCCCTGAGAGGTCCTTTAGCTCCATGATCCTTTGTTTAGGTTACGGGCACGAGAGTACTCACCAGCGCCCGAAGATTTGCGCATCTCAACACTGCAAGCCCAATCTCCAATACGAGCCCCTTGTTACTTCCCTGTCCTGTGCTTCCAGAGTGTGTACGGCCTTGCCCAGGTATCAATCCATATGGCGGACCCCCTTTCTCCCACCAATTTGTCTTGACACATGCAAATGTATACCCTACACCATTGTCGCGGACGCCCACACCTCCTGTTTCTCTTTCTCCACTGGACCCGCCTGCGTAGAAGAGTTGTTCTATGACTGTAGCTTCGCCGGAGCGTACCCGTGAACGAAGATAGGACAGCTCAGCCGCCGGAAGTGAAGCTGCAAGTTTGCGGTAGCCGCTGAGATCTCGAACGGTGACGAGACGGCGAAGGGCTAGGTTGCGAGTCGGAACGGGGTTGAGAGGCAAGGTTGTCGGTGGGTCTTTGGAGAGTGACTCGCCAAAGCTGCAGGGACATTAGCTTGAGAAACCAAGATATTGGACTATGTAGGTGGGCGCACCGAGTCCGAATCATCCTGGCGAACAGTGCAATCTGCTCCCTCCTCACAGCCACATGAGGCTTACCCGTTTCACTATCTACGACAACTGATCCCTGAAGTCATTATAATGTCCACAGCAGTGTTATGGCAAGCACTCACCCATCACTTCCCAGCCAAATCCCAGGAATTCGTTAAAAGACACAAAGTACCCTCCCCATGACTTCTCCCACCAATCAGTATTTGTCGATTCGAAAAGACCTCTGAAACCAAAGTTAGCCACAACTTGATCCAATTCAGTATTGCATAGACCCACATATATGCAGCATAGATAGAGTGCAGGTCGACATCAAATTCGACCGCGTTACCATATTTTGTTGTGTCAGCCATGGCAGCAGTCGATGTTCACTGTAAATGTGATCAAATGAGCGTGGGAAAAGGCGGCGTCAAGATCGTCGCAGAGCTTGCTGCACTTGTCGCTTGGCAGCCTCGATGGGTATTATCTTCTATGGATTGGAAGGCCTTTTACACATGAAGATTATCGGATGGGTGGAAGAGACACGGGTTGAAAGTTGACCGATGTATACAGAAGTGACTTATGAACGGTGCACTGTCCGCGTGAGGGTAAGGGTGATTGGACCGGCGACCGAAAAGCGGGTTCGGGGACGGGTGACGGGCGGCGGGGGGATTTGAGATTGAAGTATAAGGAAGGTGGCGGCTGTATAGATGTGGCATGTATAACGTTAGCTGTGGCTGTCTAAATAGCTCAGGACGGGGAGGGCGAAAGGGCTTACCTACCGGTGAGAACGTCGCGTTGTTTCGCTGAGAAAGGACAACGCTAATAAAGAAAGGCACATTTCACGCCACCTCTTCCCAGATTCGGCCCCTCCACAACCACTTCCTTCCCAGATTCGACTCTCCATTCATCACCACTCCATGAATGTCACACTACGTCGCGACGATAATTTTACTAAACAAATTATAGCAGATATAAGTTAACGATCTTACCAGCAGCACTGCAAATTGATCTTTTCTATTCGCCTCATTCATCCTGGCCCTCGCTTACATCGCCTCTTCCAGGGAAATGCAGTAACCCCCGGCCTCCACCATCCAGGAGTCCTTACTTACATGCTATTAATGTATACTCCTGGCGTCTTCTTTTATTCGGGCTGCATATGGTACACATAGACAATCACATGAACTGTACGACCATGTAATGTATCTTATCTCACCGGGGCAATTACTTGAAATTATTCGAACTAAATAAACACAACACAAAGAAGGGTACAAACACAATAATCTCTCCTATAATACAGTTTCGATATATCTTGATTACTCTTGTTTCAAACGAGCCTCTAACTCTTTGACTCGATCCTGCAATGCTTTGTTCTTACTCTCCAAGTCTTTGACTCTATTACGCAAGCCTTGCTTGAGCTTTTCTGACCCTTGCAAAAGACGGTCCATGCGATACAGTTCGTCGTTGAGTTGCTCCATAGTAGATATGCTGGGAAGAAGCTTAGGATGAGGGGGTAGTGTGCCGGCGGGGGACGAGACAAAAGGATTAGACTATAAATGAGTTGATTGTCAGCCGGTGTCTGTCGAGTTAACGTGAATACTTGTCGCACGTCTATGTTCGCCTTCTTTGGCGTCCTAAGATCCTCATCCTCCTCTTCTCTATCTCTTTTCATACCCGTCATGACGCTGCTCAATCTCTCGTTGAATCCTAGAGTGGGAGTAGAGCTAATCGAATCTCGGGTCCCATGCTTCTTCACCGAGTTTTGGCTGCCCGCAATAGCTTCCCTCTCGAGACCATCGACATCTACAGCACCCCAATCAATATCATCTTCCACAGGAACAAGGTCATCCTCGTTGTCCGACAGAACGCTGGCAGCTTGTTTCCCCTTGCTCAAAGAATGTGGAGTATGAAGGCCGACCGAAGACGAGCTGTGTCCCACCGGAGTTTGGCCTAGGGCTTGACCGGTAGAGCCGCCGAATCGGGATCGACCAACGCATGGTGTTTCCGGAGCCTGATCGGATTTGGCGTTTTTATGAATCTCATCTTCCCACACGAAAAATTTGCACCTTTTAGGATCTTCCCGCGGAAGAGGGCAGACGTAGAAGGCTCTGTGCATAACCGTGTCAATTGCCATTATTCAACATAGCCAAACTTTCCGCCTACCTGTTGGGATTTTTGGTACTTGAGCTCACAAATCGTTTACATCTCCTGTTATGGCCCTGATTGAGGTCGTGTTAGGAAACAAAGGGAAGAAGAAAGTAAAGGAACGCACGGTACAAACCACGTTTCCATCTTCATCCTGCGAGGGTGTCGCAGCAGTTATCTGGATCCTGCGTGGGGTGGACACTCGAGTATTCCTCGCAGTATACGCTGGCATTTGCAGCTGTATATTTCTAAGAGGTAGATGAGAGAATCTTGAAGGAGATGGATGAATAGTAGGAATGGAGAGGCGGAAATGAGATATGGGTGATGTGCGACGTTCTTGTCTTTCAGGCACCGCCCAAGAAGTAAAACCTGAAACAATCATATTCCCAGTAATGTCTGGAAATATACCTGCAAAATGAATTTTGGGATAGTCTTTACAGCCAAATATTTGGGCCAAAATTCAACTCGGGCCGTCAAACTGCATCTGACGCGTCAGCATTCCCACTGCTACCCCAACAAACAACAACAGCAATAAAAACAACGAACCCAGAAGAAAGAACCCTCATGTCTTACTTGTTGCTCGCGTCTCAGCTTGAAATATTGTACTATACATTAACTTTGCCTATCAAGAAGTATTACCATTCTACATATAATAAATGGCAAAATCTACTACATATAGGTAAGTGAAGTAGAATTCCAAGCCTCAGGCCCACGGCCCATCGCCAACCAATAGCCTTCCATTCGCCCAAGCTTTTGTCGCCATACTTCTTTGACTTCCCTGTCAATATGGGGTAACCACATCTTGTCATGGAGGCTATTCCAAATTAGCTTGGGATGAATGGATTTTGCAATCTGGGCTTACACATGGATACCAGCTTCGAGGTCGACTTTCCTTGGGAAGGTTGTGACAAACCTAAAGCCCTTGTAAGTGATACGTAGACAAATTGAAACATGTCAAGGTACAACCCACATATGATTCAGAGGCCTCCACGGTCTGGGCCCATCCCTCCGGAAGTAATGATTCAACAAGTTCTACGATAACGCTGTCAGCAGTTGATCTGGCAGCTCGGATATTATGATAAAACCCTGACCAATCTCACCTGTTCAGGAAACCATGGGTCGAAATCCTTCTCCTGTAGCAACTCGTTGAAAGTCTTTTCATCCGGCCTAGCCAACATGAAACCACTATTGAAATAATTTTGATCCTCGATCGGCGTCGGATGGTCCCAGGCACTCTTACTCTCTCCACACGCAGCCATCCCGCTCTCCGGCCAGGCATTCGGATCATCCCAAATCCCAGTCAACGGCTTCACCATCAACTGGTCAGCATCAACAAAGAGAACGCGCTCATAGTCTGTAAGGTTGAAAATGAACAACTTGGTGTACACTTCAGCGTAGCGCGAGATTCCCTTTTCCGGAAGAGGGAGGTGGTCGATCAAAGGACGGGAGGCAATGATAGCTCCCTCTTCACGAAGCTGCTCGAGCTGCCATTCTGGGACACCTGGTGTGGTGATTACCACAAAATCTCTGGGGTGTGGGTCGAGTGTAAGGGGGTCATATTTGAGCTGAAACATGAGCCTGCGCACGGCGTTGAAATACCATGGTCTGGGATCATCGGAATGCGCGAGGAAGGTCACGTAGGCTTCTGCCGCTGGTGGCGGAGTTGGCGGGGCCGGCTCTACCGCCTCCATTGGAGATAGCTGGATGTGGAGGATATGGATCAGTAGTATGGCGATGATGCCGCTGGCAATCAGGCGCAACCATGTGTTCGCTATTCGGTAGGACACCGTCGCAGGGTAGGAGATAGGGGCAGGAAGGATGGATGAAGAGGTAGACGGGATGTTTGTCTCTTCACGATCTAGGATATTTTCCTCGGTGAGCTTTTCAGGAGACATCGCGGTGGAAATTAAGAGGACTATGCAGGAGATGGAGAGTTGTACTTTTATTGAGGATATGAACGACGCTGCGTCTTCTTCAAGAGTCGTTCGCGGTTCTCTGCTCCTCTTGCGAGCTATTTTAAATAGTAGCTGTGTCTGATAAAGCTGTAGGCAAAGGGTAACGGATAAACAATTGCGAAACGATCTTGTGTGAAAGAATTGTTTCCATGTATAGACATGGGCAAATGGAAGTTAAACGCTACTTTGTTTGACAACCTTTCTCCTTGCCAAGATGACGAGCTATAATGATGGCCGGTCTCCTTGTTGTACGGCTTTAGGTACAGATCTTCGCTCGGCATCTCATGACTACTTTTAGACTGCATAGTTCATCCCTTTGTGCTGTTTGGGAACGGGGGACAGTGAAAGGACGGTACGTCGGGGTACACACTCTCGTTTCATGATGCGAGAGATCGAAAAGAACAATGAACGCATAGGCATCCGGCGTTTGTTTTTGTCATTGAGTGATACTTGGCCATCGGCTGAGAGAGGATGCATGGCCAAAATCTGACAGTCATATCCCATATAAACACAACAACAAAAGATACCATCTGTGTCTTGATTCAAATGAATTTTGCCGAACCAAAACCCGAAACCTCAAGATCCAAAAACATGTCCAACGTTTTGCTGATAAGTCTCAAAGCTATCTATATCCTTTCTGCCGCAACAGCAAGTCACCAAACCCGCGCCCATCACTTTTGCGTCAGTTTCTTTGCTTCTTCTTGCCATCTATCAATCTCCTTTCGGATGGCATCTGTCCTTTGCTCGACTGAAGGATGTGTCGCCTTGGTCCAAAGTTTGAACGCAGCACCCGTGAGGGTGTTGTTATCGGCCTTGTCATCAGGTTGGATCTCGTGTAAGCTCGCGACAGAACTTTGGAAATGACCGATTGTTGCTCGTGGGTCATAACCTGCTCTCGCGAGTATCCTGGAAAAAAGCATGTCAGTCCATAAAAAGCAAAACATTTTGAAAACAAATTTATAACAAGATAACTCACCGTAAACCGGCAAGATCCGCTTCATACTCGTGCTTCCACTGGAACCCAATCTCTCCATACTTGTCCGCCAACTCTTCTGAGCTAGTTCTTCCCATATTGGCCAAAGCATCGTTGACTGTCGGTCCAAGGAAAACACTGTGGTAACCACACTTTAGCCCTGTTACATTCACGATAGATCTCCACTTACGTCAAAGGCCAGATAAAGGCTCGGATAAGATCCATACTAAATCCTAATACACTAGGCCAGAGGACTTGTTGCTGAGAAAGTGTTTCAAGGTGATGGCTCAGTAATAAATGGCCCATTTCGTGCGCCAAGATACAAGCAAGATGGAGATTTTGCTCTTCTGTGGGCTGGATGTGATGTTGCTGATTCTGATTGGAAGTGCGAGAGGTCGAGAATAAGCCAGAAAGGAAACCTGATTGAGGCGTTTCTATTTGGGGTGCAGATTGGGGTGTTGGTGAAGAATGACGAAGGATCTCGTCTAATAATCCCGTGTAGATGACGATACCGCCAGCCTTTTTACCGCCAAATCCATATGAAAACGCATTTTGCTCATCTTTTTGCAGCAACATGATGTTATACGGTGGCCCTACTTCAAGGTGCTCACGGCCAGTATTGGGCTCACCGCCAGGAAGAACAGAATGAAGGAGAGAGGAAACTCGAGGGCGAGGCTTGAATGGGTGATAGATAGGTGGCGGTAAGGGAAGAGCTGAGACATATTCGTTATGAGGTCTTTGCTCTGGAGGGATCAACTGGCATTCGGTAAGAGCGGCAGTTTCTAGCCGGTTGAGGACGCTTTGAACCCAGGCCCACCGCCAGTCATCGGTGGATACTATAGGTGGAGCTGGGCGTTCGGGAGTAGTGAGAAGGTTGATGACACTTCGGTACCAATTTCCACCGGCGAGACTTGTCGAAATGGCATCCTCTTCTTCTGGTGTGAGCAAGATTAATCTCCATCTGCCAGTAAGAGGTACTCTTTCCAGACCGGCAATGTATGCGCCACAGATTAAGAGGAATGGCAGGAAAAAAACGGTAGCGACAAACCAACGGCCCCATTGGAAGCAATCTTTGAAAGTTTTTAAACCAAGCCAATATCGCCTGAGGGAATCAACTTCTGCCTGCTGCTTTGATTCAAGTCTGTTGTAGTAGTTTTCAGCAGAAGATGGAAGAGGGGGAATAATATAATATCTCCGGCGGATTACAAAAGCTACCTTTCGTCGATTGCCGTGGAAATGTTCCATAAGCATTTTTGGAGTGACGTCAAACTGGATGTCTGGGTCCTGGGATGGACGTCGAAATTTTCGGGGAGGAAGAGGCATTGAGTAGGCAACGCGTCCATCTGGCAGAGTCAAGCCACCAAGTTTGTCTGGTTGGGAATCAATCAACGCATTTGCCTCTTCAGGTTTTAGCTTAATGCTCTTTTCCCCTTCACACCACATTTTGAAAAATTCTTCTGCCTTTGGGCTCACTGTTGGACATTCCACGCCGGACTCTATCCATCTACCTAGACGAATCATCTTAAAGGCTGCGATCGTACCTATGGGGAGGAAGGAGATGATAATGCGAGAGAATGCAGTGGCAGCGGTCAAGATGGAAGCTCCCTAATATGTATATGTTAGCGACGTGGCAAAAAGCTTGGAAGGTGGCGACATGCCTTTACGACAGATATTCCAACCGGTATTAGAGGTATAGCTTCGCGTCTGGCAGAAGTGTGGAATGATGGAGGATGACCGAGACGCTCGGTGATGCGATACCGAGCATGTCCGAGATGTTGAAAAGTTGCCAAAGTTTTTGGTGAAGAAAGCAAAGGGGAGGAAGCATCGTAGACCTTGTTCTTTCCCTTTCCGTGTGATGTGCTAAATGTGAAGCGAGGAGAATAGAGTGATTGGAAGGGGCGGGAGTGGTGAGAGAAGGATAAAGTTGGGATGCGAGATGGGGTAATGGTTGGCGTTGCTGTGAGTGATGACTTTATGAGTGGTGTAGGCAGGCGTTTAGTCCTTGAAAGAGAGATCATGGCTGTGTTATGGGGAGTGGGCAGTGGATTGAGCGGCCCTCTGTAGAACGAGTAGAACAACGAAGGGCGATAACTGAATACCTCGCTGCGAACGTTCTCGGCATCACTTCTGCTCATCGGCCATGTCGAGTCACGTGACGACGCACAACAACAACAAATCCGTCAATTTACAACTCCATACAGTATACCACAGCATCCATATGAAGCCCCATCCCCTGCACACCACAAATCACCTCAGAGACCTTACTCCCCAAGAAGCACAGCAGCTCACCGCTTTTATCGACAAAAGAAAGTGGTTTGAGCACAGACTAGACGTGAGTTCGTACTATTTCCTCCATAACGCTTACACTTCGTTGTCTAGTCCCTCGAGCACATCCCTCCTGTCTATCCCTTTATTCACCCAGTGCTGGAACAAATACCGGAAAATGCCAACCAATGTGACTTGCAATTTATGCGTAGCGGCGAAGCAGATTCTCAATGGCAGCTGCCCGATCAAGACCAAGTGAAGGCTTGGAAACGCGAAAGAGACGAGATTGAGGAACAAGTGCTAGAGTTTGACGGTGGAGATCTGAAGAGAATGAAGAAGATGACTCGAGGTGAGCTATATAAAGGTGTTGATATGCCTTCTTCAGCTGACAAGAGTGCCAGCGGCTACATTACTTCCCCTGACACCGCCATCGACACACCTCGTGTCCATCACTCTAGACCTTATCGTCTTGATAGACCGTATCTTATCTTTATTACGGCGGCGCGGCCAGATCCTCGATTTGGTGATGCTTCGACTTCAATGGGATCAGGTTCGGTGGCAGGTGATGAGTGAATCAAAAGGGCTACTAAATGAAGTGGACTCTGTGGTCCGAGACAAGGCTAGATGGTCTCCTGCAGAAGTCGACGTGACGTCTCGTGGCTCGCCACGGTATTTTCCACGATCACCAAGCTGTCGTGGAAGCGTCACACCTGTGACGCCCAAATCTAGTACGCCACGTACCGACACACTTGCATCCGACCTTGCATCTGCCCATCTCGGGAGTTCTCCCCAACACAAACAAGCATCCGAAAGCGCCGTACAAACAGCATCCCCTGCCAGGCATCTCAGTACACCCGATAGGTCTCTGCATATCCCCCTCCTTCATTCACAACTTGTCAACTTGCGGATACGTCACAAGAATATTACCTCTACCCATCTGGCTCGTAGCGGAGCGATCCTTGATCGCATGATAGACGTCGCATCGCACCTACAAAATTTAGGTGATGTGAATGGCCCTTGCACAAAAAATGAGTCTCTGGAGGGAGGTGCTGTGCCCTATCAGCTTTTGGATCTGCAGGATGAACTTGATGCTTCGGTAGAAGAGTTAGGCAGAAGGGTGGCGTGGTGTGGAGAGCTTGAAGAACATTGGAAATTGTACGTCATCGGCTTGCATGTTCTGGTGAATCGACTGATGTGTGCTTTATTAGGTCCGAAGCCCATTACTCTTCCTCTTTTCAAGCTCATCAACTCGGCTTGGAACTGCTTGACAACTTGCACCAGGCCCTATCGAAACCAGCCACCAGCAAACGACACCAACAACTCTCCGAATTACTTGGAAAAGCTCAATCATGTCTCCCAACCCCAATCACAGACTCATTTTCTCGACCATTTTACCCTGCTTACCCCGAAAACGATGAATATAACCAACACGCCAAGGGCGCTTTGATCAAAGCTCATACGAATGCTTCTGATATTATCAAAAAGGGGAAAGAAGGGGTGGACTGGTATTCGCGTCTATTGAGCGCCCGAGAAAAAGTCCTTGGCAAACACTCGGAGATTAAGGAACTTGAAGAAAATATACGGCAGCTGCTAGAGTTTCTTGAAAGGGGCGAAAATAGAATTGAACGGCCTGATATGTCCAGCCGACACTGTCTGGATGGCAACTTTGAGCACTGGATCAACACTGTACCTTCAAAATCAGCCATGACGCTCCAGTACGTCGAGCAATCAGAATCGGTCTGCAATCGCTCCACCCTTTTGGCATTACAATACCGAAACCTGCTTAAAACGCCTCCTCGATTTATCCGAGAACAAGCATGGTGGCAAACGGATTTGATCAACTACGATCTGGCAGATCAGGTGGATACAGACTTGAACCGACTGCTTGAGTTGAGGCAGCAGACGTTGGCGGCCGTGCAAGCTGCAAAAGAGGATATCGAGATTCTTGAAAAGGCACAACAAGCTTTCATAGGTGCATCACTTGTTCGCAATGAAGGTTTGTTCATCCAAAGGCAGTTGGAAACGCTCATCCAAAAAATTGCCTATCCGTCTTCTCAATGCGTTGAAAGAAATCACGGGGAGCTGAACCGCACCATAACTCAACTTGCTCGCCGTATCGAGCAGCAAGTCACGACTCCGTTTTCCTCTTTCAAAGGTTTAATCAAGTGTTACCAACGTCATTTACCAACCCTTTGTCAATTCCTTTTGTCCGCTATATCAGACGTGACAAATCTGCCTTCCCAGCTGTCTAGATCCATGGACCTCCTGGAACGAGTACAGAACCAAACCACCATCGTTGAAAGTGTGGAAGCAGAAGCACAGAAGATGATCGTGAACGTTATTGTCATCCGGGAAGAAGCCGAGCAAATGACTGGACGCGAAGATGTCATTGATGTTTTGGACAGTCTGTTAGCAAAGGTCGAAGAACTGGACGAAGAGGCGAGATCGTGGGAATCCAAGTTATCACAACGCATTCCCTTCCTTGCATCTGAAACCAACGGACTCCCGTCATCAAACGACTTGTACACCGTACCTACCGCACCCATGATGTCTTCTCTGTCCCGCTCCAAAGCTCCTCAGCAAACATCCACCGTCGGATTGGCCATCGATGATACCAACTCGGCTGCTCTTGACTTGGCGTCAGTCGACCAGTCTGTCAGGGGAGCGGTTAATGATCAAGTCTTGGCTGTGGGGTCTCACATCGCACATTGCAAGTCCGTCTGTCGGTCAGCTATGCTTGATGTATGGGAGAACCGATGTCAGGGAAGGGTTACAGCTTTAGAAAAGGGTATATCCTCATGGCTAGATCTTTGTGAAAAGACAAGGAACATCCTCGACGATATGGCCGGTCGAGTTAATGTCCAGACTCCCTCCTATGGGCTTGCCCAGGTCGCAGTACAAGAAGTAGAAGACACTCTGGCATCATTGAAGAAATACATCACCGAGCACGAGAGGATTTTACAAGCACATCTGGCGGGGGTGGAGGATATATTCAACGCTTTGCCGAGATGGTGCGGGGAGGAGGAGGAAGAGAGCCAGGGTAGATGTCAGAGGTGGGAAATATCAAAAAGGATATCCAAAGATGTCGTAGAAGATGCGTTGGGAAAGGCTGGGGATATCGTAGCGGCAGGAGAGGCTCTTTTGGCCAAGATCAAATGCCAAACAGAGGATATACATAATCAACAGCAAGCACTTCCTGACACTCCTACACCTCTGACAAATACTCCCGACGTCCTTGGGCCTTCTGTGATTGCTGATGACACATCGTCAAGCCCCTTTGAAACTCTAAAAGATGATCTTGATCTTTTGGAGCAGCTGCGCAAGCAATTGGACGATTTGAAGGTCGAAGAACTGGTGAACCCGATCACATCGAAATCGTCATGGACTTCCACATCCCGACAGCTTCCTGCCCAAGCGATGGCGGAACGTATAGCTAAAGTTCTGGGTGATATATCCGAGAGCGTACGATTGCTTTCCAATCCGTCTTCACATGTTACTCTAACAGAAGCCGAAAGCCTCAAACAATCCTTGACATCACAGAAAGCTTTGATGCCTCGGCTTGAACAACTGGCTCAAATCGATGGTGCTGTTAAAGCTTGTGATGATGCGCATAGCCAGTTGCTTGACATAATCGACAACTACGCGGAGCAAAAAGGACCGCTACAGGACGCTGCACGAGACGCCCAACAAGCTCTTGACTATGTTTTGGAGTGCTCCATGCCGGTGAATGACGACAGCAGAGTGTGCAGAGAAGTTAAGCGTCTGAGAGACACAATGAAAGACCTAGAGATGTTGGTGGAAGAATGTCTAGATCCTGAAAAGTTAAAAGAGGAGGATGTTCAGGATGCTATATCAGATATTTCAAGATCAGAAAGTGCACTGTCCTTCGCCTCGACAGTTCAGCCTTTTAACCCGAACGCATCAGTCTCAAAACTTCCCCGACTCTCCAGCTCCTTGTTCAAACCCTCACCTCGCTCAACGTCCAATCCGCAACGTACGCCTCTCCGCTCATCTTCTGGCATACTCGCACATCAGGGGAAGAATGGATATCGCGTAGTATCAGATACGCCTACCTACGTGCTAGCAAACAAGTCACAGAGTATTGTAGATCTCCATCCACCCCTCTCTTTGGCCGGTCCTACCGCCACACCGTGTGCCACCCCTACGCTGCCAGGTTCCGACCCTCGCGCTCGCAAGTCATCGATACCTCGACGATCAAGAATATCAAATGCGTCATCTATAGCCTCCTCATCGGCAGCTACACCGCAATTTGCTAAGGCTATACCAAAATTGAGAAGGACCAGTCATCTAGTACCTTCCATCCAATCGAAAGTGAAGAAGGAGTATGTTCCCAATCCCAAAAGCAAGCTCGATGTAGCTATAGGAAAAGTCATCAATAAGCTTGATGTGAGTGGCGTCTTTCATAATGAGGACGACAGCTGAACAACAATCATCATCTCTAGATCGATGTCCCAGTACGGCCGGTGAACCAGGACATCATAGGAAGCATTGCCGAATGGCAAGATTTATCAGGACAGTATTGGATTGGGTCCGAAGGGAAGGCAAAGTTATGCTTTTGTAGAATTCTGAGGTCGAGGACCGTAATGGTCCGAGTCGGAGGGGGTTGGGTTGAATTATCAAAGTAAGCGTATGCATTAGCGCCTTTGACGGCACGCTCACTTTTTGTTACTAGGTACTTGCTGGACCATTTCACCGAAATGATGGGTAGTTTCCCTCGGCAAACAACTGCTGTGCCAAGTCTGCGTCGCTCCTACTCATCAACCATTTCCCTTTTCAATATGAATTCGCCAGTCCCAATAACCTCAGCTTCACTCATATCCCGCTCTGCCCTGTCGTCGCTTCCTATGGATGAATCGATGGATCCAAAATCGGCGATGCACATCTCCAAAAATAATCAAATGACTCCCTTGCGTCGAGCTGTTCCCCTTGCACAGACGCCAGAACAATTTCTGTCCCCACAAAAAGCTCAAGGTAGTTTAGAACCTGTTCCCTCTACTCCTCGGACTCCCAACTCCACAGGGCGAAATGCGAGCTTCTCAAGCACATCACCCCACTCACCCTCTGTGACTCTCCCGTCAGGTGTTGGAAGCCCATTTCTGGCCTTCCAATTCATGCGTAAAGCAGCCGATAGCCCCAATGCGCGAGAGAAAGAAAAAGAAATGTTTGGCGCGAAGCGATCAAGCCCTATTAAGGAAAAATCCAAAAGAAACCTAATGGTGTAATGGTCGGACAACTCAAGCAACAATTTTAGGAGAGAAAAAAGATCTTCATAGAGCATTTTTTCGTATTCTTGTCACGTCAATCTGTCTCATTATGAACATAAGGATCTTGATACACCTTACAAAGTAAGGCCAAAAACAAGTATTGTATACTACATTACATTCATGCTTGCCTGCTTAGGCATTGAACTATGCAAAGCTAAAAACTTGCGACGATTCTGTACAACAAACAAACTGAAGACAATACAGCAAATCACGCAAGTAGCAGTAGGCTTGCCTCTCATGCACATATCAAAATCCAATACCCCCAATTTGCGAGCTTAAGCTCGTATCAATGATTTCTGATTGGTTTTCGGGACTCTCATCCACAATGTTGTACTTTCTTTTCTTCGCTTTCCCAGCCTTCTTCTCTTTGAGAGCCGCAATGCTATCTCTCAACCTCCTATTTGTCATCTTCATCTGATGAAGCTCATACTGCCACGAAGAGTCTCTCCCAGTCTCCAGCTCTTCAAAAATATTGTCGTTGGGTAGATGGACGAGGGGGCGGGCTTGAGTGAGTGAAGCGATTGAGGGGGGCTGGACGGAGCGTTGATGCGAAGGGGAGGATGACAGCAATTTGACCTGGACGAAAATATCGGTAATCTTGACCGGGTAGGTCGAAGCTCCGTTTGGTGTGCCAATAAAATTGACTGAAGCCGATTCGTCATTATTTGAGTAAGAAATGGGCGATTGCTTGTCTTTAGCTTGCCCTGGAGCGTAAAAGACCAGAATCACGTCGACAGGCTGGCCAGAACGATGTACCATCTTTTGCCGAATAGACAACGCGCCCCGGTGGGTACTGTCATGTATGGTTTGATAGATTGCCTTGGCAACAGGAGCGATATCGGGAGCTGAAGCATAGTTATTAATGAGATGTTCGCCAGACGGAGGGGTATTTTGGCCACCAGGCAAAAGAGAAAATAAGTTTCTACCCAGAATCTCTTCAGCTTGGTAGCCCAAGACCTTGTCAACGCCAAAAGTGAGATTTAGGAGTAAACCTTGGAATGAAATCTTGGCCCAGAACTCCGTTTTGGCGAGCCCACCGTGCTCTGCTACCTTGCCCCAGCTCAAAGTGGGCATGTTCCTCACTCTCCCAGAAAGGATGACAGCCTTCCGACCTTTGCCAGCTTCCACGACAAGCCGTCCCATACTTTCCACCCACACGTACCCAAAGTTCTTCGTGCGGATGCGAAAGGTGAAATGAACAGGTTTTGGTTGCTGCTCCTCCCCAATCGTTTGTGTGGAATCTTTTAGGGCACGGATGACGGGCACGATATCAGACGGATGTGCGAATTCGGAGATGTTTTTGTTCAACAGATCTTCAGGCTCATACCCTAAAGAACGTCGAATGGAAGATGAAGCGTACTGAAAGAAACCCTTGAGTGATAAGGCATGTATGAAGTCTAAATTGTGTTAGCCTTGTACATTGACGGCAACATGTGACACAATACTTACCATCCGTATTATCCAGAATCATCTTAAACCACTCCATTCGTGCCCCCTCTTCCGTACCCGCCGCGAGTGCCTTCGTCCTACTGCCCATAATGTCCAGCACGGCTGTACTCAGGCCTGCTATGGCAGCACCTTTTCCATCAAGCTGTAGAGGTTTTTCAGGTGGGATGGAATATGTGTAGTCCACTGAATAGTTCCCATCTTGCATATTACGGAGGATTTTGTTTGGCTGTTCAACCAAGTCAATTTGGAAGCCCACATGGTAGACGATGTCAGGACCGTCCCACGGTATAGGCACAACAGTGACAAGGTTGATGAAAGGTTCGCCATTCCGTCGATAATTGATAAGAGAGGTTTGACATTCCTTTCCAGCCTCGAGAGATCGTTTGAGGAGATAGACAGCCTCATTATCCGTATATTCACGTTTGGAGCCTTTGGTCACTTCTCCATCGGGACTTTGGAGGAATCGGCAGTTACGGCCGAGAAGTTGGGGAAGCTCGTAACCAGTCAACCTGGTGAAATTCGGACTAGCGTAGACAATGGGAGAGTCATATCTCCTTATATCCTGGAGACTACATCAGCGTCAAGTAATTATCAAATGACGCAAATATCTCACCACCACTACGAAACTACAACTCAGGTCGACAGGTCCAATCACCATGCTGGGATTCTTTCTGGCTGCTACTCTTCCCAATATACCAAGCATATCAAAGCCGGTAGTGGAATACAAACCTGGGCCATCTTGTAAAGCTTGTTGGGCGGGAGATAGTAGTGGGTGCTGTAGAAGGGCTCGGCCATCGGCTGAATGTACATACGAAGTCGTAGATGACAATGTAAAGTTCATCTCACGACGGTGTGGGTTTGGATTAGATACAGAGGCGGCACTGGAGAAGTCAATTTGATGGGGAAGTCGATGATCCGAGATATTTTGATCATAGGAAGGGCGCTGAGGAAGGATAGCCGAGGTGGACATCATGTTAGGGGCGTGCGTTTGATCGTGAGACGGACGGGGGGATGGCGCCCGATGTGATGAAGGCGATGTATGTGGCTGTAGATGAGGGTTACCAGGCGAGCTAAAGTGATTACTGGAAGGTGGGCCGGGACCATAAATCGGCCCTGAAATGGCCGCATATTGGTGGGGGCTGTTCATCGCAATATCTCTGCTTCCCACCTCCCCACCACCTGACTCGTTTTCCTGCTGCATATGCTGGCCTTGTTGTAAATTATACTGACCACCATAATAACCATTAGACGGAAAAGATTGGATTCCTTGACCATAAACGGCAGGATTCAAATTAGGGTTGACGTAAACCGTTCCCATCTGAGCCATAGCCATTCCTACACCTACACCCATACTTAATCCGTTCTGCTTCATTTGAGCTTGATCCCACCTGTTCCAACCAGCGTTTTCATTTGAGCCAAAGGGCCGCCCCTGATCTGGAGCCATGGTCCAAGCTGGCCCTCCTACACACGCTGCGCGTGCGAACAAGCCTCCTGGCGCAGTTTGAGAAGCATCAGAGCTCTGAACAGAGGTGTTTGAATACTCAGTCCAAGCTTGACTACCAGCTGGAGGAGCTCCTGGCGCACGATTTGTCGGAAAGGAAGGAACCTGAAAGCGTACATCCCTCGGAAATTTGGACAGGTCAAGAGACAAACCACTGTCGCCATCGTCTGACGGCCTCATGTCGCCACTGGTTCTACGAAGCGGTTCTGGATGCGATGGCTGGACCGAACTACCCGGTGTCAGATTTGAGTGGCTATGTGAGGAACTGGAGGCTGGAGATTTGCCTTTGAACAGCTGGTCCGCGGGAGTGTGGGGAGAGGATATTTGAGGTGATGGATGATGCGAATATTGTTGAGAAGCATAGGGATGAAATTGGAAATTTGGTGAAGTATATGCTTGACTCTGCCGCGGGGAGGAGTCTATAGCGTACTGCTGTGATGTAGAGAACTGACTTGGCCTTACGATTCGTGGTTGAGGCGCTTGAAAATTGATTGCTGACGATGAGGCTTGAGAGAGAGCAATTCCTTGTGCAAAAGACTGATACTGATCTCCAGGACAGCTGCTAGGCTCGACGCTAGGGGTTGCCATGCTATGACCGCTTACCCGTCCTGGTTGGCCATTCTCCAAGCTACTCAGCGAGCGATGCGGCCCCAACGAATTGCCTTGAACTCCAGGAGGAGTTTGGAAATTCATAAAACTTGACCAGTCTAGAGGCGACTGGGTAGACTACAGTTGGAGTCAATCTAAGCGATGCGCTTCCAGAAAGCCACCAAACAGACAACACTCACGCTGACAACACTATTTGTAGGTCTTAACTCAGGTCTGTTAAATTGATCACCGGGTGGAAGGGTATTGTGTGACTGCGGAGAAGTGAGGTTTGTTGACATGACGTGATTCACCGCGAAGAGAACGGGTGGAGAAATGAGTCTTTCTGGAAGAGAATGAGACGGGATGGAAGTAGGAGATTGTGTGAGAGATGGCAAGATGGATTGAAAGGGGAGATGTACGCGCTACTAGTAATGACAAAAAAAGGGTTGAGGATGGAGATGGGGTGTTCGCGGTGACGGTGAGAGGCGACGATAAAGTCACCGGAGAAAACTCTCAACAAGCTCCGAACGTGAATCACCGTCCGACTACTAATAATAATAATGCCCTACTTCTCAACAACCCAAGCATTCACCAATATACACCTACTCTCGACTTCATATGCATGGCATATTTTCATATCTCATCTCTACATCAATGTGCAAGTGCAGGCAACAATGCTTTTTCATAGTTCAAAAAAGGCACAGAGCAGTGGGCCACTAAAAAATGAAGGTAATCTGGAATTCTGAAAACCCCTCCAATCTCAAACAAAGAGCGCCGAGTCCTTGCCACGTGCTTTCCCTTCTTTTTGTCGTCAACGCCTGATTCCAGCAGTGGGTATCCTAAGAATTCCGACGGAACGCAATGAATAAATAATGAATAATGAATAAGCGTTTTTATTGCTGCGCTCTTGCAACTGGTGCGTCGCAACAGAATGATGATCCAATTCCATCCTAATCAGTTGTATCAATGACTGTCCGACTACTGACTTGTCGTCATCATGATGCCATGCTGCTGAATATTCATTGACCGTTAAACCCACTGGCCTTCTTGTCGATCATTTTCAGGTATCAACTACTCGCTTTATTATTTATTAAGTGCACAATAATTAAATATCCTTTCAGATGTGGGATCTGCACACGTACATGATGATGTCTGCACAGGATATTTCACATTCCTCCCTTCACGTGACTAACCACCACATTTTATACTTTTCTTTCATTCATCATCATTCTCTACTCTCTACTTAACTGTCCACAACATCACCGCAGAAGAGGTCAGATCTTCCCAGCAATCGCCAAGACCGAAATTGAAGACGAACTCAACTACGTAATATAATTTACTACTGTATACCTTGAGCACTGGCAGCAAACAATAGCATGTGGCTTTGAGATGTATCTGTGGGTCCGCCCGTGCTACCCGGCGGCCACTGGCCGGACCTTCCGTCCGCAACTTCCGGAAGGAATTTGGTTTCAGGAGACGTATTTCATCAGTCTAAGGGGACTTAAAAGGAGTTGGGTGCCTCGTGCCTACGTGGCGTGGTTTGTCACCTAATCTCAGCTTTTCGCTTTGCTTTATAGGCATTCTGCGTGCCACCCAATTGTTCGTCACTTACAATTAGCGCCATAAAGCTCTTGTATATATAAAGATCTAATTCAAAAAGCCTCTCTCCGTCCAGAAGATGTTTCAATGAGAGCAAATACATGAAAAATTTGAGAAATTTATACACATCGGGATCATTTACACACACATCGCACAGGACTTGTCTACAAATCTGCAACACCAACAATAATGAATAACTCCGCGAAAAACTCCAAACATAGGGACAACATAGATGTACAGAGCTTGACGAACCACAGGCGACCGTTGTTATCATACAACACAATCTGTACAACTCGGCCCTTACTCGGCAAGTTGCATGAGGCCTGCGATGGTGCCGATACTACCCAAGGCAGCACCCAGAACAACCAACCCGACGGTCGATGCTACATTGCGGCGCTTGGCAGGTGGTCCTGTCGGGTTTGAGGCCTCGATTGGACCAAGGTGAACGGCCGATGTTTCTTCGACGATGGTGGGTTCCTCGTGCTCGTTGAATTCGAGGGGAAGAGAGCGCTTGCGGCCAATGACGGGGGTGACGAGGCCTTCCGACGACGAGCTGCTTGAAGGGCTGGATGTGGGTTGGAGACCTACCAGCGCTTCGTCAGAAAAAAAAAAGATAATCAACGCATTAAATAGAATGAAAACTTACCACAGGCCTCGGTAGTCTCCTGACGACTGAGTTCATTCATGACAGCGGCGTGGGCTAACAGAAGGCATTAGATCATCCATTTAGAAATTAAGTAATTTGCTACTCACCGGCTAGCATTTGCTGGGATTGCTCCAAAAAGACAGCGACTTCTTCCTCAATATCGCGATGAAGGTCAAGCTTTTTTCCCTCAGAGGAAGGCAAGTCGCGGCTATCAGCTTCCGATGAAGATGAAGAAGTAATCACTTCTTGAGCGGCCGTAGTCTCCACATCCATGGTAATTTTACCTGTAAGGAACTTATCGCCCAGATACTTGTTGGGTACAACTTCCTGTCTAGGACGCTTCTCCCTGATAAAACAGTCACTGTTCTTCTTTGGCCTTGGGGAAAAGGGTGTAGGGCTCGCATCAACTGCTTCGTCCCCGATCGAACGGTCATCAAGGTCATCCTCCTCTTCCTCACTGGAGTAGACTATGATCATATCGTCTTCTCCCGAAGCCGCGTCGTCGTCGTAGTTGCTGTCATCTTCGTCATCATCCTCATCCTCATCCTCACTCTCGTAGCTATAGGGCAATTCAGCTCTTTTCTTCGCCGACGCAGCCTTCTCGTTTCTGAATAATCCCTGTTCTGACCCATAAACAGAAAATTCGCTAGCAGGAGGCTGCTGACAAGAACTGTTTGTCGGACCAAGCCGAATGACGTTATCATAAGACAGCTGCAATGGCTCCGAATCAAACTGGGGAGCATCTCCTTGTGCGTCAGCTTCGGCGAAGCTAGCTGCTATAGCCCTGTAGAATGATTCCCGCTGCTCCTCTTCGTCCAGCGAATCAAGCTTATCAGCTTGAGTTTGACGAATAGGTGGCTCTTGTGGTAAGGTTTCGTCGCTGACATTGTTTACTTTTTCACCATTGTAGTTTGCTTCACCAATATTATTGTCCTCAAGAGCACCGGCTTCGTCATGTGCAGATGTGGAAAATGGTGCAACGTCTGAACTTTTCTGTTGCTCGTCGGCTTCGTTGTCATAATCCGAAAGGTCCGGCGAAAAGTGCCATGCCACAGGGGAACTTTGGTAAGAAGGCGACCAGCAATCGTGTTCGCTTTGATCATCCTGACTTTGCAATGCGTGGTTTCCCCAGTCATAGTTCTCTGCATGCATGTCTTTGGCAGCTTCAGAATGATCCGCTTCATGCACACCAAAGACTTCAGGCGAGCCAAGGTCATCGTAATCGGTGAATGAGTTATCGTCCGCTTCTTCGTTACGGTCCCCATTTGCGACTTCGTTGCTGGAGCCTCGAGGCCATTCATCCTCATCAGAGGAAAGGGACAATACACTTTGATGATCAGATATCAACACGTCAGAGCGGATCTGAGAAACTCGGGATTTCGAAGAGACGGAAATGATGCCGTCGTCTTCGTCACCGACGGCTATCATCGGTATGTTCTCCAGTTCAGGTTCCTCACTAGAGTATCTCATCCACTCCGGAATACCATACTTGTTGGGCTCTCTGTACGATTTTCCGCTAATTGAGGCACCCGGGCTGATCGAATAGTCCGGTGAAGTGGCCATCTCTTTCTTCCAAGTATCAGTGGATTTGATGGCTTTAACGGCAAGAAATTTCTTGCTCGTAGAAAGGAATTTGCTCGCAACGTCTTCCTGAGAAAGTTCACCCAAGTACTCGCGCTCGCCGTCAAGGCTGCCCTGCCCGAGTTCAGGGTATCGGAAGGAGACAGCGAATTTCACTGGGGCGTACGATTTGTTGGACGCGTTCACTTTCTTTCCGAGGACAATGGTGTCTTGTTCGCAGAGCTGAACAGGAGAGAATGGCTTCAGAACAACTGAGGAGGACGGCTCTTTGGCTGAGACGATCGAGGTGCCATGAAGCGATCGCAAGTCCGTAATGTAGACATGGCCCGATGGACTGATGGTGATGTGGGCATGAGAGCGGGAGAGGATGGGAGAGGCAATGCCCTGATCACGCATCCCAATTAGTCGTGGAAGAAAGGAGTTCAGCTATTTATATGCTTACGCCTGAGCCAATCCTCTCCTTCACTTGACTACTCTTTCGTCCCAAGATCACGCCGCCGAGCACCAGACCCACAGGCTTGTTTACAGCCTTGCCGTCTTTCCTAGGGATATCATCGCTGGCGGCAAGCCGAGTAACGGAGAAGTCCTTGACAAGGATGTCTGGGGAGCTGTCGACTGGAGAGAGGCGCACAAACCAGTCTATACTCGAGTTAGCATGTCTCGGTGCATGCTTAAACGGAAGTGGGAACGAAATAAAGGAATGACAAAGGGACGATAATGTGATGGATTGATGACAATTGAAGAGAGCGAAATGGGGCAGGCAGCAAGCGATTACAATGATAGCCGCCGAGTAGATATGTACACGAAGAAATGCAGATCATGATAAACTCACCCCCTAGCAGTTTCTGCTGCCAACGGTCAGTGCTGACAATAGGAGGCATGAGTGGCAACCGAGAACAGCAGAAATGTGATGGGAACGATGTTTGCCGTTACGAATACAGTGAATGGAACAGCCAATTGAGGATGCTGAATGTATCTCTAGGACAAGGATGAGACGAAGACGGCTATAAGAGGAAGACGAAGATGCAATGCGGTTGCGACGGCTAATGAGTAAGTACTATGATGGGAATAGCTGAGCGATCGGACTCGTCACATCGCGCGATAAGCAGATGACCGGGTCACGTGACTCTTGCCTGCCTGCCGCCACACATCCCACGCCGTCGTCTTAGCTCGAGCGCACGCAGTGGACGAAGAGGATTAATATAGGATTAGAGGACTAAACCATATTATGTGCCACCACGATAACTCTGCCCGCTGATGGGTGTTTTTTTGCATCTGTAACGTGATATGTACAAGTACAGTATCAAGCATGGGGCTGCGGAGTACAAACGGAAACCCGAATGATCCTGCCCTTGCACCGTAGTATTTGGACGCAACAAAAATAAATCGGTTGTGATTGTAGGTAAGGATGATTGATCTTGTCCTATGGGCAAAAGATAAGCGCGATCGTGATCTAAGCATGCTCTAATATAATCAATGCCTCCGTAAATAAGCCATTCTTACTATGCTGCATGCCGAAATCAGAGTAGCAGAAAGCAAAACGACATGGCAAGTGCCAAGTCAGCGCGTTTGAAAATATCGACTCACAGATGCCTCATCGCATGCTCCACTTCTAACCACAAATGGGGATGGAGCAATATATTCCTCCTGACTTACTCTTGCGAGTGCGTCGGAGTGGGGTATGGACCGTTGGATGTCAAGAGCTGCATTTTAAGGCATTTGGAAGGTGGTGGAAGTGGAAGTGCCACATTGAGTTTGGGCGCGGAATTATGGAGAGTAGGACGCGGCGTTATGTGGTGCTGAGTGCCCGTTGGTTTCCGAGGGATGCGATTCGCTGGTGGTCGTCGTATTTGCTCAGAGAATCGCTCTTCAATATACACTTTCCTTTCCCCAACTCCCCATCCCCCACCACCCGCCCCCATGTACTCCCTCAACAGGCTTCCCAGGAGCTCCGCATTCAAAAACTCCGCCAATCTCCTTAGGCGAAACGCCAGCACCACTTCTGCTGGCGGTGTCAATGTTGTCGGTTTCGAAAACAAGGGCCCTGCTGCCACTTCCAGCTTGACCGTCGCCATCAAAGCTGGTTCCCGATACGAGACTACCCCCGGTGTCGCCCATGTTTTGAAGAGCTTTGCCTACAAGGTGGGTTTCTTGGGAATTTGCGTTGGATCTCGCTGATTGCGATGTAGGCCACTGCTTCTGCATCAGCTTTGAGAACAGCTAGGGAGGCGGAGCTGTACGGTGGTGTCTTGTCTGCTGCTCTTACTAGGGAACACCTTTTGCTTTCTGCCGAGTTCCTTCGTGGCGATGAGTGAGTTTTACAGTAAGAAGAGATGAAGGCATCCACTAAACATTAACAGAGAACACTTCCTCAACGTCCTCGCTTCCGTTCTTTCCTCGTCTCAATTCTACCAACACGAGCTCAATGAGCTCGTTATCCCTGTCGTTGAGGCGGAGACCATCTCTGCCCAGGCTACTCCTTCTGCCATCGCCCTCGACCTTGCCCATTCCCTTGCTTTCCGACGAGGTCTCGGTAACTCTCTCTACGCCAACAAGAACTACCCCGTCTCCATTGACGACGTGAAGACTTTTGGTGAAGCCGCTTTCGCCAAGTCCAACATTGCCGTCATCGGTACTGGTATCTCCACTGAGGTCCTCGCCAAGTCCGTTGGCAACGCTTTCGGCACTGGTACTAGCTCCAGCTCTAAGCTCTCTACTCCCAAGGCCGCCTATTACGGTGGTGAGACCCGGGTGCCTCTCGACATCCATGCTCCTGCTACTGCCGCCCCTACCATGGTTATTGCCTTCGGCACCTCCGCTCCCCCTTCTGCCGACCTCAAGGTCCTTAAGCACCTTCTCGGTGGTGAGACCTCCGTTAAATGGACTCCTGGTGCTTCTCCTCTGGCTCAAGCCGCCGACAAGATCCCCGGTGCTTCCGCCAAGGCTTTCCTCCTTCCTTACTCTGACGCCTCTCTGTTCGGTGTTGTTCTTTCTGCCCCCACAAGTGCCGAAACCAAGGCTTTGGCTCAGGAAGTTGCCAGCATCGTCAAGGGCGCCGGCGAGTTCAAGGAGGAGGAGGTGAAGAGGGCCGTTGCCAAGGCCACCTTTGAGGACGCCGCTAGCACCGAAACCTTGTCCGGTTTCGTCGCCGCTGCTGGTCCTGCTGCCCTCATTGGTTCCGTTCCCGAGGCGCAGTCCTTCTCTGGTGTTTCTGCTTCTTCCATCTCCAAGGTGAGTTTATAAGGGTTATCGGTATGCGATGAGTATGCTGACCGTTTTCAGGCTGCCGGCGAGTTGCTCAAGGGAAAGCCCACCGTTGTCAGCATCGGTAATATCTCTGTCCTTCCTTATGGGTGCGTTCTTCATTCCTAAGATTGGACATGTTGATGCTAATTTTTTTTAGCGACGAACTTGGTCTTTAAGGGATTAGAGGGATTGCAAAACTAATAGTCATGGCATTTTGGGAATGATGAAGTGCATATGATTGGCATTATGTTCTCTGAATTCAAAACAAGAGTTCAAATTATGATCGAGCGCGATAGAATCTGATAGTCCTTTCCTCCACTCTGTAATTGGTCGGCTCCGTATGAGTCTATGTCTGCCAGTTAATCGGTCTGCTCACCTTTGTTTGACCAACATCATGACGCCTTGCGATACAAATCCTTTGACCAATTGCCCTTCAAGACCGACATACAATCCCTCGATACCTTCTTTTCTGATAAATTTCCTTATGGTGCTGAACATACTCTCTTCTTGATTTTCCTTGTCATTTTCCTTCTCTTTGCCGGACTGGTACAGTACCTTGACCAAGATTAACGGGTACAGGGGTATCGTGGCAAGAGCATTGGATAACGCTCCTAAGAAAAATGTTACAACCCCTGGAGGATGGGCACGATGCCTTTCGGGCACCAGAATTCTGAGTAGAAACGAGTGAATATATAACGTTAATGAAGGTAACAATGTTAAAGGGATTGTAGGACCAAAACCGGAGAATAGCCCTCTGATTCCGTCTTCCTTGTTTATCGCCAAGAGGGTCTGCAAGGCTGACCGCTTTTCGTCTTCCCCAGATTCGCTGACCTGTTGTCGCACACTGACGGTCGATATAGGCAGAGTGATGCCCTTAGATGTGACTCCAGCAAGAACACCAATAATGAGCTCTTCAAGCGGCGTTCGTTCGGTACTCGCAGTATCAGATGCTTTACTGGATAAACCACCTACACCTGCTGGCGATGGTGCGGCTTGATAGATTGCTTGTTTCAGACGATATTGATGGAGACCTTTTTGCAGAGCAGTGTAGGTGTAAAAGTAGATGAAGCTAGATAGCAAAGTGGATAAGGTGTCGGCTTTGAGACCGCTGTATATTCTAGTCATGGCGTGGCGACGAGATAGCAGACGATGCAGTGTAAGAATGAGTGATACTTATATGGTTGTCAGTAACTTCCAAGAAAGTATCCAATAAGCCTGCACTTACAACGCATGGCTTTTGGTTTCTTGGAAGCATGCTGCATACGGGTGGTAGCTACATCGAGGGGAAATACGATACAGTTCCCAACAGCAGAGCTAAGATACGGTTGACAGCTTTAATCAATCATGTTCTTTTCGCATCTCTGCTCATCACAGGATTTCCGCTACAAGAACTCACCCAAGAGCGCCTGAAGTCGCTTGGAGTAAAGGGGGAAGCTTGGTCTGCATTATTCAAGGAGTTTTGACTGTGTGAGTTCACGAGGGTTTAAGGTGTCTGACAAGGTGGCAGATTGGGGTACTCAGTGGCAATACCAAGATGAAGACGAAGATAAATAAAGATACCAAGAGAGGGGGCATATACATAATTATTCACTCCCAGTCGGGAACGCAGAGACCAACTGGTGACACATACCGGTCAGTTCCACAGCCGGTGCCTCGATGTCCGGATCCCAAGTGTTTAATTATTTATTATTGTCAGCTCACCCACCATTTACAAAAGTCAATTTGTGAAAATATACCTACATCCAGACGCGTCCCTTTGTTTACACAAGAACAAAAAGTATCCATAAACTCAAAACTCCAACTTATCGCCAAATGTCATCATTCCTGTAATATGGCCTGCCCTCCACCCTCAGGAAAGGGAAAAGATACGGTGAAGACGGAGATGTCAAGTGAGGAAAGAGCGGCAGCCGATGCTAAACAACGCAGTTTCGAGAGAAGTTTGGCGGGACCTAGTGTTGGCAAGGCTGGTAAGTTATATTAGAACATGCAAATGGTACATATGATCTGACCTGCCGCAAAGGTATCACAAGGGACCAGACAGGTTTGTAAGGAAGTGTATGCCACCCCTTCGAGATACTGAATGTATAATTTCCGCCAGAAATCAACAGGATCATTGCCGAAGCTTCCAAAGTGAGTCAATTGCTTGTTGCTTCACGCTCCAGTTTTATGGTCGCTGATATCTTCGCAGGGGTCCAAGTATGTCAAGCTTCATTCCTATTGTTTTCAACGCCTGATATGATCTAGGTTCTACAATAACCAAGTGCGGAAAGATCAAGAGCTCACTGAGAAGATCGCATGGTATCGAAACAAGGTATGTTTGTCACTATTAACAAATCCCTAGACACTAAAAGAATACGCTTTTTGACAGCGAGATGAACTCATGAGAATGGCTCCTCGTGACCAATTGGAAGATGAAGCTGATCGTATCGTGAGCATTCGCCTCTGAAATATATTTATAGAAGCTCACTTTAAAGATAGCTCATGGAAGTTGAGGCGACTCGAGATTTGAGTCAAACGATCATTCATGTTGATATGGACGCATTTGTTAGCTTCTTTCCTCAATAAGAATGCGACGTATCCTTGCTAATCCTCAGCGCTAGTATGCATCGGTCGAAGTTCAACGTGATCCTTCACTGAAAGGGAAGGCTTTTGGAGTAGGTAAAGGGGTGTTGTGCACTGCTTCCGTGAATATCTCTATCAGCTGTGCCCTACTGGTGTACTGATGTTCCATAGTATGAAGCGAGAAAGTTTGGAGTAAGATCGGCCATGGCCGGCTTCATTGCGAAGAAGCTCTGTCCTCATATCATCTTGTGAGTTCGGCGACAAAATACGACGACAAAGGATTAACTTCTTTCAAGAACGGATTTGCACTTCGACCTCTATACAAAAGCCTCCAAGGCTGTCAAGGAAGTATTAGTACAATACGACGAAAATCTCATGATGGCGAGCTTGGATGAAGGATATCTGAAGTGAGTTGATTTGATAGGCTAGACGGGTATCAAGTGAACGCAACGTAGCATAACGCCCTACATGTCGACCCACAATATGACGGCTTCAGAGGTTGTCACAGAAATAAGGGCTCAGGTGGAAGAGAAAACTTCCTTGACAATCTCGGCCGGAATAGCAGCCAATCGTATGTTAGCCAAGGTACATGATCATCCAACAGATAAAGGAAAACAGATGCTCAGTTTAAATATTTAAGATCTGCTCTGACAAAAACAAGCCAAATGGCCACTTCGAATTGGCATTCGACCGAGCTACGATTGTTCGTTTCATGCGAGATTTGCCCGTCAGAAATATTCCAGGCTTTGGGAGAGTGACAGAACGTTGTCTTGAAGGACTTGGAATACAGGTGCGTGTCTTTTTGGTCGTCTTGGGTTACTCCTTATTGTAATTTGAAGACTTGCGGCGATATTTATGAGAAGCGGGTGGACCTTCTTCTTATGGATCATTGGTTCGGCTTCCGAGGTTTATGGTAAGCTGATCCGTGATACATGTCTTTGTTTCCATTCTTACTACATATTTGCAGCCGAGCGTACTTGGGGATAGCAGACAATACTGTTGCACCAGGCAGACGGGAAGAGCGAAGAAGTGTTGGTGTGGAAAGGTGGGTTGCCGCCCCACCCATTGTCGTCGAGTATGAGACTGACGCCATCTAGAACATTTCGAGATAAGACGGATGATGAAGATATCATGGCCACTTTGATCGACATTGTCGAAGAGCTAGGGAAGGATCTGGATCGGTTACAATATGCTGGCAAAACCGTTACCGTCAAGTACAAGGTATGTTATCTAGCGCCCTCGGTCGACAAAAAAAAATCTGATCTCGTTTCAATTGTTACATAGCTGCATACGTACGAAAGTGAGTCTGACTTCATACACTGAGCTGCGTGCATCGATGGCTGGCGGCCGACAATATGTGTAGATAAGACGCGAGCAAAGTCAATACCCAAATACATCTCATCAGCGACGGATATTCTGCCTATAGCCCAGGAACTGCTGAAGAAGGAATTGCCTCTTCGGATACGCTTACTTGGCGTACGGTTATCAACACTGAAAGATCTTACTATTCCTGATAAAGGCATCAAAGGAGTAAGCACCAGTCCATCCGCCAAGCCATACAGCCGAGTTGACCATGTTTTCAAGTTTTTCAAGGCGGCCGAAGACAAAGCCAAGACCGGGTCACCAATCACTGGCCATACATTAGAAACATTAGAACATATACCCGAAATGATGCGCTTGGAGGCAGATAACGCGCAAGGGGACAGTTTTGGCGCAGGGGAGGCGAGTGGGTCTGAAGGTATTGGTGCAGATGACTTTAAAATCCTTCCAGCTACCACAAAGAAGCGAAAGAGCCCTTCTCCAACACGTGATGCCCCTTCTCCAACAGCTGGTCCCATCTGTCCCATATGCGGCCAGGCCCTTGATGCAGGGACTTCCAACCAGCAACTCAACGATCACGTTGATTGGTGTCTCAATAAGGATGCCATCAAGGAGGCTAGCCGAGTTTCGCCAGTGGCCAAGAAAAAGGCTAAAATTGGAAGGACGAGTGAAAGGACATCTTCAAACGTCACAGGACCATCGAAGAAAGATGGATCAAAGGGAGAAAAGGGTACAATTTCAAGCTGGTTGAAGAAGGGTTAACCACAATATACTTAGATATAGTCTTGTTGTATCCATTTTGTACGCATATACACATTTTCTATTCCTTTTAAACCACAATTTGTAAGAAGGCAAAATGTCTTTCCGAAGATCTTTATCAATAAGATAGAAGCATGGAACACTCAAGATAAGTTCATGTAGATAGATGATGATTGAGACCAAAATATAAAAAAACCCAGTTGACTAAAACCAAAACAAAAAAAAACCAAAAATCTGAAAACCAAGTTGAGAATCCAATACTGAAGCTCCTTGCACTTTCGACATTCTCCCTTTTTGCTTTGGTTGATCTAAATACACTGATGCAATATTGCTAATTTTTTTTGGTTCCCTTAAGATCATATAAGAAATAAGCAGTGATAACTATTATCGTGAACAATCTATGACCCGCCAAACAACTGTAACAACATTTCCGCAGCACCAATGACCTCTTGATCCTTCTCCTGCCCCCTAGCCTGCCCCCGCATTTGCGGGCCTTCTCGCTTATCCTTGACATCTTCGGGAGTAATCACCCGGGAACTGCTGGAAGAGACAGAATGGGAACGCGTGTACCCAAGGTTCGGTGTTTTGAGTTGTGAGGGAAGATATGATGATGATGATGATCCTTGGCCTTCCGCCACTCGCGACGAACGAGGGAGCGCAGAGGTGCTAACCGATCTGTTAAAGTCCTTGGTCCTAGAACCCGCATGAAAGTTGGGATTCGGATGACCGGTGACGCGTGAACGATGTCGCTTTGTAGGTTGGTTTGTAGCTACAGATTCAAGGGTGTGTTTTCGAAGGTTGGAGGGCGGGGCAAAGTGGGAGAGATTTGGGTTGAGTTGGCTAAGAACAGGGTTGCGGCTGGAGTGCTCACTGATGGGTTTTGCGAGTAGCTTAGCCCTGGAGCTGGAGGCCAGGACATCGTAAGGTGTTGCCCTGCCGAGACCTGCCAAGGTGCTAGATGCCTTGGCTTGCTTTGCCCTTTTCCTCTTCTCGACATCCTCATCAATCCCACCATCATCCTCATCGCTTTCCTCGACATCCGACTCTGCAAGCCCCATGCTGGGTGGATCACTTGGCATGAGCGACAGGATCTCTTTGATCCTATCTTGACCTTCTCCCTTGATAACAAATTCACCGCTGCCTCTGCGATATCGCTTCTGCGCACCTGTCCCAAAACTGCTCTCGCGCGCCTGGAGCACTTGATCGAGAGATCTTGATTGATTACGAGGCAGCAAAGGGGTGGTGTGCGCATTTTTGATAGTCCTTCCTCTTGAGGTGGCCGCGAGGCTCATGGGTGTGGGACTGACCCTGGCCGACGCAGTCATGCCGCGTCCAGACGACGAAGGATACTTATTTAACCACATATCACGTGTCACGTCACCGAGACTAATGGCACGGACGACTGCAATCTTATCATCGGGTGGGGGTTGGAGGCCGGAGATGCAGGATGCGGGTACGGGACGCCATTTACCGGTGACAGGGTCAAAGGTGCCACGGTTGGATCGAGATGGAGGAGGAGCGTCATGATGACCGTCGCGTGAATACCTCTTTTCTTCCTGCCTTCGGTTCTGGAACTGTGAGATAGTCAGCAATGAAAATATGTGTATGGTAGGACATGTCTACTTACCCAGACCGTGATATGTTTCGTCTTTACACCCAACCACGCGCCCAACCTCTGCCTCTCATACTTGCTGGGGCTTTTCGCAATACTCCAGAGCACTTCGAGAGCCTCTAGCTCTCTCTTTGTAAACCGTCTTCTAACCTTACATCCGTGCTTAGCGTCAGGTCCGTACCTGGCTGGTCGTGAAGACAAAGGGTGGTCGTAGTCGGCATCAGGGACATCACCAAGCATGTAGTCCCATGGGTTGCAGGACGCGCCACCATATCGATACTTTCTCACACTACCATCATTGGGAAGAAACCTTTGGAGCTCTTCCGTTTCCTCCGTGGGCACCGGCTCCGCGCGCATAAAAGATGCAGGGTATTCGGGCAAGGGAAAGGTCGCTGGGGGCTGAATTCCTGCAAGATCGCCAGACTCGAGCATCTCAGCGCCCTCAATGCCATCCATCCTGACTGCAGAGTTGTATCTCGCGCCATGTGGTGTGGGCGAGTCAAAGCTAGGTGGAAACTTGCTGTTGCCATTGCCTGGACGCGACGCGCTTGACTGGGGCGTACCACCCGGGGTGTAACGTGTAATGTTCTCGGACATGTTCGACGTGTAAGATGCATGTGTAAGCGCAGAGGATGGAGGTGCTTGGTGTGGGAGCGGGAATGCAATGGACGGGGTTGAGTACGCGCGACGTATAGAGTACTGTTGGGCTCTGGCGTCTGGTGTGTGGTGTGTGGGGTGGGACGTGTGGCTGGCGGCGGATGGGGTGACCTGTGGCGGGTGCATGTGGATGGCGTTGGGGGGCGGAGGTGGCGGGGGAGTGGGCGAGTTCCCGCAGACGGACATGGTGGGCTCAGGAAGAATGGTATTATGAGGAAAACAGATGAAGGCAATAATAATAATAAAAAACAAGACGACGTGAATGTGCTGGGCGTGACTGAAATGATTCATTATTATTACAACCCAGGGAAAAAATAACCCGCCCCTGAATTTTTCGTATTTCGCAAAACATCACATCCACGTCACCGCCCTCTAATATACGCGTCCCAAATACATCCACCGCGTTATCATACAAGCCGCTCTTCCTCCTCCTTCTCCTCCGGTACAAAGCTCTCTCCAAGACCAACCACCTCCCATACTGGCTTCCCGTCCCTTTTGTCGAACGTAACTCGGAAGGGCTCCTTGACAGTCAATTCGTTCTGTCGGTGAAGACCTGAGCGCGTCGTTTATTATTATTAGTCATTTCACGCGTCCAGTATCCTTTGAAATCTAGGATTTGGAGAGTGGCGTACCTTCGATTTGGTCAACACGGTCGCGCGTCTGGTCCAACGCGTCATCAAAGCCTTCCTCTGCAACTACTTGCTGTGCTGCACGAAGCAGCAGTGTAGAGTCGGGCCTTACATTATGGTGAATCTATACATCGTCAATACCCATCATTACCATGCACAGCAGTCACAATCAAGGGTATCTTTCATTAGTCACTCACGTCAATAGAAACGATCTGTTAAGTTTGTCAGCTCATCCCACTTGATTCGAAAATCTGAACACACATGATAATGATCCAACGCCTCCAAGAAATCCGCTCTGGTCATGATACGCCTCGCCTCCTCATAAGTCACCTTGGGAAGATGTATATCTGCGCTTGATATTTCTCTTGGCGGGGTGACGTTTACAGCGCTTGAAGAACGCTTGTGATCATCCTCCTTTTCAAGATGAGCATCATCGGGAGATTCCAGAGGAATTGGCGGGAAAATGGATGGGTAAGGGGGAAGAGGCTCAGCAGCGTTGGCCAAGTGTCGCAGAATGAGCCATGAGCAGCTAGTTGAAGTCAGAGCCCGGTCTCTGATAACAGCCATTTACCTACCTTGCCCATCTATGAAAGTACAGGGTGAAGGGTGTGATTAGCTAGCATTCTCTGTTCCGAACATCTATGCCTACTTTTGCTCATCCCTACAAAACAAATCAGTACTGATGTCTTTAAGCAGGACGAACATACTTACATAACGTCATCATCATGTTCAGGGATCAGACCAATCCTATTTGTCGTCAGCCCTCAAATTTCAATCCACTCGAATGTAGACACACTTTGATAAAAGCCACTGCTTTTCGTCTTCAATCATCGCTTGTGCCTCTTCTGCTCGTATTGTCAGCCAATTTTCAATATTATCGTCGTTACTCACCCAGCATATCATCTGCCCTGGCAACTCTTGCAAGATAACTCGTTCGTCCACCAACAAGTTCATACACTCTCCTCAACACTGAATCATTCTCAAGCTCAAGATCACCTGATACCAAACTCCTCGCGGATTGGTTGGCCAGTTCTTGTCGACGGAGATGTCTGAGCGCACGTAGTGATTCTGCAGCTGAAAGGTCGTAGACTGAGAGGATACGCATACGAGAAGCATTCTTCTTCATGACGTCGAGGCACCAGTAATCATCACTGGAGAAAACCATAGTAAGGATTCCCTATAAAGTTCGTTAGCTATGAGCCCGTGTATAAGTGACAGGACGTACACCCTCAGCCCAAGCTTCGGCTCGTTGCTGCAGCTGATGCAAAATTCCATGTCCCTCCGGTGTGTTGGGGAAAAGATGTATATCTATTTTTTGTTAGCCCAACCTCAATGCTGATAAAACGGAACTCGCTGTTAAACACCATGACCAACGGTCTCCCATTTTTCAGCGCGTATCTCAGAGCCACCTTTTCAAGCTTGTTCAACGCCCTTTCAATGTCCAGTGCTGGGCCGCCATTACGCGGGTCGGCTCGAGAGAACAGAGAACCCTGCCAGTCTTCATAATAGTCGAAATCTAGAGCTTTACCGAACCGTAGTCGAAAAACTTCCAAATCAGGATGAGCTGCAGTTTGAGTCAGTCGATTGCCATGCAAACCATATGATTCCACATGCCTTCACAGAAAGATACACCGTCGGCATTGATCTTTCGCATAGCGCTGTGAATCACATCAGGTAGAACTCGACTGGTGAAAGATGGGCGCTTACTCGAGTATCATAGTACCTTTCCCTGTCCCCTTAGGGCCGATGACAAGATAGTAACCGCCTTTTTCTTCTCCTCTGACAATACCATCGATCAATGGCTGCTCCCTTCTTTTTACATGGGAAGCATTGGGGCCATTGAGCTTTGACAATTCCAAGGCTGGATCCTGTGCAAATGGTTAGTCGATGAGCCGCTGCCGTCGCATAGGCCGGGACGATGATACACTCACATATCCAGGTTCAAATGCCCTCATAATCTATATGAATTATTAGTAAATATATTTTCCCGTGTTCATAAACTGGATAGCCTACACGGTGAAGCACATGCGCCTTGTACCACTCCAGATAAGCCATTCCACCACCAAAGACTATTCCCAAGCCCACTATAGTGGTCAATGCGGCTTGGAAAGAAGGACTAGAGAGCCATTCCGTCCAGAAAGTCTTCTCCTGTTTACCATGATACCGATACTGTTCTGACTGCTGGGGCGATGAAGAGAGATTGCCTGATGGGCCTACAGGAGACTGTGGGACGGGTGGATTCGGCCAAGATGGGATGTTGAGACGGTGGAAAGTTGATGAGAATGGTCGAGATCGAGATGGTATCCGTCTTGCTAGGGTTAATATAGGCCTGTTCATAGTACACCTAGGTAAAAATCAGGAGTATATTTATGTTAGATCACAGCATTCGACCGGGCCAGACAAGAAAGGAAAGAGTCAAAGTCAACATCACACGTCATGACTTTTTGTGATGATGGTGCCTGATTTTTGTTGAGTGATCCTGAATCGCCGAAAGCGTCAACAAAACAAACATGTCCTTCGTCTCCTCTTGATAGACTGCTTTCTTCAACTATATATATAACATTTCCACCCCATGTCTCTCCGCAACTAACCCTCTGCATACGCCACCCACCTCCCACCACATGTCTCTATCTCCCAACAAATCAACACTTTCACGACAACCATCTTCCCCGTCTCTCGCAGTAGGTCTACCGCCGGCTCTCCCGGAGAGCAATATCATGGCTCCCTCCACCACATCGCCTAGCAAGCTACCCAAGTCAAGAATACACAGGGGAGACGTAGAATCCACAGAGAGCAGCGACGCAGAAGAAGACGTCAGAAACCACACTAAAACGCCCAAGAGAAAGGTCATTAACACTGAACCAGTGTCAATGTCGAGTAGCAACAAAGCAAAGAAGCGAGAGACACTGGCAGAGAGGCTGGCTGCGGCTGCCGTGGGGAATATCAAGGTCAAAGTCAAAAGCAGTTCTAGTGTGAATGATGGCCTCAAAGCGTCAAATAGCGCTTCAACTTTGACTACCGCCAGTGCAAGCACCTCCGCTATGGTCCAAACCCCACCTGCACAGGCTAGAACATCTATGATGATACCTAGTACGATGCCTGCTCAGAGAACTTCTCGTCCTTCATCAGGATCCAATTCCTCTGACAAGGTTGTCGTTTGTGTGAGGTATGTTATCCAGTTCCAATGGCAAAACTAGATCACTAAGCCATGTGTAGAATAAAGCCCACCCAAAGTTCATTCAGCTCTATGGCCTACGAGATCACATCGACATCACTTACATTGTCTGACAATCACCCAAAGGTTAAACAACGAGGAGGAAAAGCTGGAAGAGAGGATACTTATACATACACATTTGGCAAGCGAAGTCTGATAAACCGTCGATCAAAGCTTACCATTCATTCAGACAAACTCCTTGAATATCCTTCGAAAACACCAGAACTTTATGTTGACAAAGTTGCGCCTTTAATTGATAAGGCAATGAATGGTTTCAACAGTACAGTCTTTGCTTATGGTCAAACTGGAAGTGGAAAATCTTTCACAATGGTAAGCAGTACCCTGTCTTCTTACTCATAAATACGCCATCTCGCTCACTTTTTGTCCACAGACTGGCATACCGACAGAACTTGGTATAATTCCATGTGCCGTCGATGGCGTCTTTGACGCCATTACTGAGGTATATTGTGCTCTGAACACTAAGAGGATTCATCTGACGGCTTGATAGGAACCCGACCGAGCATTCTTATTGCGGGTGTCATATATTGAAATCTACAATGAGACACTTCGAGATCTATTAAACTTCAAAAAGGGACCTCTGAGGGACGATGAAAAGCCGTCAATCCATACCTCAAAAGGCAAGGTCTACGTCGAACCTCTGGTAGAGGAGATCGTCTCTACTCCCGAAGATGTCATGGAACTTTTAGAGAAAGGCAATGCACAAAGAAGGATTGGTGCCACAGATTGGGTATCTGCCATGGCCTAAATCTAGTAAAGATACGTGGCTGACTTTTCACCTAGAATGAGCGATCATCACGATCACACTGCGTTTTCACTATTGTAATAGAGTCTAGACCAAGAGATGGTGACGGCGATGAGGACATCAGATTGTCGCGTTTGGTGAGTATATCACTTGCGTCCCGGATTTGAATCTAACAGCAGTTGATTGCCTAGAATCTTATTGACTTAGCCGGTTCTGAAAAAGCTGTCTCAGATTCGGAGAGGCGTGGTGAAGGAAAACATATCAATCAAAGGTGGGAAAGATATATGAGCCCGGCGGACCTGAAGGGATATGGACTGATTGACGGTGATAGTCTCTTAGCGCTGCGTGAGGTAATCAACAAGCTCACAGAAAAGACCAAAGCTTCGTGAGTATTTGAACCTTTGGGAGACATCGGAGACGGACGACTGCTAATTGAAATGGGTTTAGACATATCCCTTACCGTAACTCTAAACTGACGCATCTCTTGGAGAATGCCCTCGGAGGTGACTCCAACATCTGTGTGATCTGCACGTAAGTATGTTCTCAGGTGATAAGAGCTTCAGTTGACGTCTGTCAGACTGTCAGCTGAGGAAGAACATTGCGGTGAGACTCTGGAGACTCTTAAGTTCGCTGGTCGATGTTCCCAAGTGAAGACAAACGCCAAGAAGAACATTGTAAGTGTGTTGAGATAACCATGAGCTCCCAAGACTCACATAAAACAGCTTCCTGCTTCTGAGCGAGCTTTGATTCGAGCGAAAGATCAAGAAATTGAGGAATTAAGGGCTAGGCTTACGGGTCTTACCAATAGCAGACCGAGCAAAATGGAACCTGACACTGATCAAGTTACCGATGTGCGTCGTCCTTTTACTATGTGGCCACCTTTTGTTTATACTTCGATAGTTGGCCGAATCTGTGGCCGCCATGGAGGCTCGAAAGGCAAAACTGACCGCTCAGCTGGCTAAACTCAATTCTGAAATCCTTACTTCTGAACTTCCTCGACATTCCTCCACCATCATGGGTGTCCCTATGTCACCTCCCAAGCCCAAACGCAGAAGAATTAGCGACTTTTCTGCAATAATGTCAACTGGTTCAGACCGGATAGGCTTGGGGATGGGCACTCCCAAGAAGGTGGACAGAAGAGCAGTTAGTGGGTTGACGAGGGTTCAAGAAGAGGAAGATGCGCCAGGAATCATGGGAAGACTGTCTGCCATCGGTGACAATGGCGTACCAGTAAGCAGATGGTCTCCTCGTCATTTGCCCTCATATTTATACTGACAGTATTCTAGAATTTTGACCACGATATTGCGTTGGCAACATTGAGAAAAAGTCTAAGGCAGAAGGAAGAAGAGCTTTCTCTTGCCAACCGGAATCTTGCATCTGCCTTGTCCCGAGCCTCTCAATTGTCAGAGAGAGACGAACGTATTGCGGCCCTCAGCAGCGAATTATCCACCACCCTCAAATCTCTTTCCGCATTGCAAGCCACGCTTCGGACTACCGAAACTGACCTTCGAGATCGCAATTCACAACTTGAAACTACTCGAGCTGATCTAGTAGCTACAATCGAAGATAAGGCCACCAAGATTGATGAGCTCGAAGAAAAAGTCTTGGAGCTACGAAAGAGCCGAGAAGAGTTGGCCATTGAAGATGAAGGAAGGTTGCAGGAAGTACAGAAGCAGTTGGACATGGCAGTGAAGGATAAACAGGAAATTGAGCAAAGAGTCAAGCTATTGGAAGACGAAGCTGCAGCTCGAAAAAAGGCCGAAGAGGGGGAGAAAGATGCCAGGAGAGAAGTGGAAAGCATCAAATCTCAATTAGAAGTTCTCCAAAAGGAGCATGCCAGTATCTATTCTTCAGCACAGAATGCCTCGACGAGATTTGCGGAGTACGAAACTTCTATCTCGACTCTTACAGCACAGATCAACGATTTGCTCTCTGCCAAATTGTCTCGCGAAACAGCATTGGAAGAACTCCGGAATGAACACGCCGAAACAAAAAAGCAACGTGATCGGGCGGCCGAAGATCTGGAAAACTTCCAGAAGGAAGCTATGGCAAACGAGACAAAAGTTCTGGGAGAGCTAAGAGAGGAGATTGGGAACCTGAGGAGGCTCAGGGAGGATGAAAAAGCGGTCTGGGACAGAAGCAAGGCTGAAATGGAAGCAAGTATTGAGACCTTGAAGCAAGGTGAGGCCAAATCAAAGGCTCGTCTTGTAGAAGCCCTTAAAACGCTCGAGGATGCAGCTCAAGCCAATCGATCATTGGAGAAGAAGTTATCTTACGAGGCTGAAGGGCGTCGTACTGCGCAAGAAGAAAGAGATCAAGCCTTCGAAAAGCTCAAGGAAGCTGCTGGAGTGGCCAACGCTCAGTTAGAACACGAAATTACCACTCGACATGAGCTCGAAACCCAGCTCGCATTCCTCAAAGAACAGCTCGATTCCCAGCGGGCTGCTGTTGAGGCGCTCACTCGAAATCTGGACACCGAACGGCAATCAGCCAAGGAGCTTGCAAGGCAACTCGACATTACCCAAAAAGAGATGGAAACTCAAGAGTCAAGAATCGAGAAGGCCGTGGACGAGCGCAAAGATGTTGAAAGACGTCTAAGTGAGATGGAAAGTGCTCTGGAAGCGGGAGAAAAGGAATGGAGGGTCAGGATAGAAGACGAAGCCCATAAGAGGAGAGAAGCAGAAGAGAAACTGAATGAATTGGAGAAGTTGCGAGAAGTTGGAACTTCTGCAGAAACGGAGCTGCAAATGAAACTAGATGTGGAGGCAAAAGCCAGGGAAGAGCTTGAGCAAAGATTGAAGGGCGTGGAGAAAAGGCACACGTCTTTCAAAGCTCTAGAGAATGATCTGCGGAAGCAGCTCGAGGCCCAGGTCACCAGTAGGGAGAACGTTGAAAGCAAGCTCCAAGAAATCACGTTATTTTGGGAATCTGAAAATGCGCAACTCCGTCAACAGCTTCAGTCCGCCGTCAGTCGCCGTCAAGAGGTCGAAGAGGACCTTACCGCACTTCAACATCAGCATGACACCATAACCACCTCTGAAGCTGGGCTGCGCAAGATACTCGAGGTGGAATCGACTGCTCGTAGGGTTGCGGAAAAGAAAATCATTCAACTGGGTCGTCAGCGTGAAGCGTCAAGCTCTGAGGCGGCAAGCCTTCAAAAGAAGCTCGGCGATGAACAAATGGCTAGAGAAGAACTCGAGAGAAGGCTACAAGACACGGAGGGTCGTTTGCAGAGTGAGATGGAAGAGCTGCGAGTCAAAGATGAGGCAGAGTTCAAGAACAAGCAAGAGGCGGAAAGGAAGTTTACCGAGCTGATTGAGAAGCAGTGTATCAGTGAGACCGCCAATCAAGATATGCAGAAGCGCGTCGAAGCAGAGATCGTTGCTCAACAAATAGCCAACGACAACGTCTCCGCATTGAAAGAAAAGCTAGAGGCGGCTTCCTCAACTGAGCAACGGCTCCACCAACGTCTCAGCGAGGAATCAGTTTCTCAGGCTCAATTGCGTGAGCAGCTTGAAGTGGCTGCTTTGACGGAACAACGACTACGGCAACTTCTTGAGGCAGAGTCTGCCTCCCGGCAAGCTGCGGAGAAGGAACTGAGTGAAGTCTTTGCCTCCTCAAAGACCGATTCTGAGAAACAGAAAGACCTCGGGGCGGAACTGGCCGAACATCGGACGGCTAATCAAAAGCTTACCTCTCTTGAAGCCGCTCATACCGAGTTGCAAGCTCAATTCAAGGCCCACAAAACCGCTTCAGAGGCTGCGCAGAAGGACGCTAAAGCCGAGTATTCCAAGGAGGTGAATACCCTCAGGAAAGAGTTGCTCGTCCTTCGGGAGTCTTTAAGCACGGCAAAGGCTGAAGCGAGTGACGCCAAAACTGAGGCCGACGCACATCGCGAAAAAGTCACTAAGCTTGCCAAAGATGTTGTCGAGCTAGAAGCCCGCCATAAGGAGAATAAAACACTTTCTTCGTCAACTTCTGTCTCCGCTCGACTCCGCACACTTTCCACCCCAGGTCCTTGGGTCAATAGTGGAGAGATGGGTGATGCTTCGATTAAAGGCATGAAGGCAAGAGAACTCAAGGGCACAACCGCTGGATTTGGTGCAGGAGAGAGAGAAAGCTCTATGGCCAGACTGCATGTTGGGCATAAGGATGAGATTGAGAGATTGGAGAAGGTGGTAGAGGTGCAGAAGGGAATCATCGACGAGCAACGAATGAAGATTGAAAGGTGGTCCAAGGTGAGTGCTTCCCCATGGTGCGACATGTCAGTGCTAAACAGAGCCTTGTAGGAGATGGAGAAGCAGCGTGAGATTGTGCGATTACTCACGAACGACACAACCAGTACCTCGTTGTCTCCCTCTTCTCCCCTCCCGCCCAACAGATTTCGAGGAAAATCACATTCCATCTCCCACTCCCCCACCGAATCTCCTGCCACCGCAACACCTGCCAAGGGCTTCCCCTCAACGTTCACCGCTCGTAACTTGGCTCTTCCCACTACTCCCACTCCGTTGCCCATGCACTCCAGCCAATTTAGCAATGCGTCTGTGAGGAAAGGAAGGAGGGTAACCATAGAGCACGACATTGATCTTTTGATTGGTGAGTTACTACGCATTAACATCCAGGGCAACCACTGATTAACTTTTAATCACCAGAATCAAACAAAGTCAACAGAGCAAAAGCAATATTCGAAACGCCCGACAAGGGAAGCAAGCAAGGGCCCGCGTCCCCCACAAGGGAGCCTCTCAGAGTGAATCAGGCAACTTGGTCTATCCCCAGACAGCGCAGGCCTTAATTGTCTGCTCCCAAAGTTCGATTTTTGGGTCCTTCCTGTTTATAATGTGATAATATGATGGGTGTGTATAATCGCTTAGATTACGACCATTCAGGGCAATCTCATAAATAGTAGCTTTCCCTTCTTTCGATTTATAATATTCATCCATATTGTTTAAATAGACCTCAAAAGTGACGTACACCCGGCACTGATTATGCGTACAGAGTACGGGTAAATCATATGTATATAAGTAGATTCTGCGCTGGCCAACTTTTAAGTTTTGATTTTGCAATCATTTCCTTACTTCTCGTACTCATTTCTGAACATGATGATCCTTCCTCGTCGCTGGCGGGGGGGGGGGGGGTTCCAACGAACAGCAAAATACATGATGTTATTTAAAAAGAATATCAAGTGTTCAGGCACGTCGGTGACGCACCACTAACATTGCGTGTCGCGGGGGACTTTTTGGGTAACGGAGTAGTAGTTCTATGTAATCGTACATCCCGTCCGTCTCGTCCTCCCTATTTGAATAACGAGAAACCAGATGCCATCTACAAGAAGTGAGACAGCTAAGTCAGATCCTGCTCTAGGTATCCCGTCTGTAACTAGAGCAGCAAGGACGAACACGACGAGCACTGCTACTTCCAAGCGAGCGAAACCAGATAGTGGAGCACTTTCTCTCTCAGCAGGGAAAGGCCACTTGAAGCCGTCCAAAAAAAAGCAGAAGGTGGAGCCAAGTATAATGGATATCCAGCCTCCTTCTACAGCTGTTGACCTACCTACGGTTCCTCAACCTACTCTGCTCCCTCCGACACTGAATTTCAACCTCCCCTCAGCCATATCTCATCTCTCTGCCTTGGACCCGCGGTTTTCACTCTTTTTCGAGCATTTACCTTGTCGACCATTTGTGAACCTGGAAGCTATTGATCCCTTCAGGACACTTGTAACTTCCATTATTGGACAACAGGTTTCTTGGATGGCGGCCAGAGCTATAAATACAAGGTTCAGGGCTTTGTTCGGGTTTACACATGAGAAGGAGGGGTTCCCTTCACCTCAAATGGTCCTTATGCAAGATGTAACATCACTGAAAGGAGTTGGTTTGAGCGGAAGAAAGGCGGAGTACGGTATGTAGATTGAATATATCTCAGTATTCACGATGCTAATCTGTCGTCCTTCAGTTTTGTCGCTGGCTGACCACTTTGCCTCCGGTCAACTGTCAACTCAATTGCTGCAAAGTGGAACAGACGAAGAAATTTCAAAAGCTCTCATTGCTGTCCGCGGTATTGGGCAATGGACAGTAGACATGTTTATGATATTCTCTCTTCGTCGCCCAGACATTTTGGCCGTGGGCGACTTGGGTGTACAGAAGGGTCTTCTCAAATGGGCTTTAGCTGCTCATGGTGCACTAGAAAAGAAATCTTCTGGTACCAACACACCCAAGAAGACCAAGGGAAAAGCCAACAAGGGCGAGAAGAAGGAAGTCAAGGAAGAGGTTGATGATAAGGGGGAAGGTGAGCTGGATACGAACATAAAAGGAAGTACTCCAGTCAAGCATGTGACCTCGAGCGCTTTTCCTCCTACGCCATTGACTCCTAACGACACATCCGAGAACCCTCTACCTAAAATGGGCGCCTTACATACGCCTGCGGCCCCATCAGGTGCAAGCGTTGCACAAGGGCCTCGAACACCATCCACACCATCTGCTATGCCCCGCGAAACTGTCGAAGTTCCACCAAAGACACTTCCGGGCCCGACTCCGGAGGTGATGCTTACAGCCCCATTAGAACATCCTGATTGGGACCCCCATCGTGCCGTTCCGTTACTAGAAGGTCTGTCTGTAGATATTCTGAAATCCCGCTTGAACGGAAAGAAAGTCAAGTGAGTCTTTGCCTCTCAGATGATACGACATATCCATCGCTAATTTCAATTGTGCTCCAGGGGCGGAGCCTATTTGACACCAAAGGAAATGGAGGCTCTCACTGAAGGGTGGAGACCATATAGATCGTTGGCAGTGTTCTACATGTGGCCTGTCGCTGGAGAATGATCACCCCAAAGCCTTCCGTGAACGCATAGTAGTATCCAGCGCTCTTCAAAATGCATCTGTAGCTACGTATTGTAACATATAATTGTTTCCCAAAACACCATACAAATCCTACACCTCTAACTCGTTACATCCTAATTTTTCGATAGCCAAGGTCTAGTCTTCCTCCTGCTGGGCCCTAGCTGCTCTCTTCGCAAATGCAGCAGCTAAATCCAATTGTCCAGGAGCTTTCGCAGGTTGCGCCACTTGTCCTAGTTTGCTAGCTGCCTTGGGTTGTACTTTTGGTGCTGTAGGCACAGGTGGTTTGCCACCAATCGCAGGAGCAGGTTTTGCGCCTACTTGGGGTTTGGCAGGAATAGCAGGTTTGGCAGGGATGGAAGGTTTCGCCTTAATCGCAGGTGGGACCTTGGAAGCGGAAGAGGCTGGACGGGAAGTCGGGGGCGTAGAGTCTGCGGAAGGTGTGGCAGATGCAGCGTTCTTCGCTTTCCAAGAGGGGACCGCGGAGCCGTTGGTAACGGCGGGAGCAGTGGGAGCAGAAGAGGCTGCAGGGGGTCGAGCTGCCACGGGACGGGACGGGGGGGGTGGGGGAGGAGGGGGTGGCGGTGCCTGTTCCACCTTTTTCAGGTAATTTGACGGGGCCCAACCTTCTTGCCCGTTCTTTACGACCATCCACCATCCATTGTCATCCTTCTCCTTGACCTCTACTTCTTCTCCCTTGACCAAATTCATCTCTCCTTCCTGACCAGTAAAGTTATAAAGAGCCTTGTAGAACTCCTTAGGGGGACCTGCAGGTGGTGGCGGTGGTGGGGGGGGAGGAGGGGCGGCTGCACGGCCGGGGATGGATGGAGGTGCGCGCGCGGCACCGATGGCTGCCGTAGGGATAGCAGTTGGTTTCGTAACAACAGGTGTGTGGGAGGGCATGCTGGAAAGAGCAGGGGGAGCAGCAGGCTTTGTGGCACCAGGGAGGGCAACAGCGGCAGGCCGACCAGAGTTTACGGGTCGACTCTATTCGCATGGTCAGTATGGGCTTCAAGTGGTCGAGATATTCACTCACCGAAGAAGCGGTCTTCGCAGCCTTCTTGACCTTGGGTTTCCGAGGAGGCATAGGGTTCGACACTGGACAGTGTATGAGTGGGTCTTTTCTCTAATATTGGCCTACTTGTGCTTACAGCTATTAGGAGGCTCTCCTGAGCCAACTTGAATGGTATGACTCTTGTATGTTGCGTCACCTCTCACTGCCTCGTTCTTCTGCGTCTTGATGACTGCTCGCTTATCCTTCTTCTTAGCGTAGTCAATCCTGTAAGGCAATGTAAGCCTATATCAATGCTTCTTAGGATAATATACTCACGTAGGACCAATGTTGACGGACATATTCCCACCCGTCAGGGTGAGGATGACGGTTATCATTTCTGTCTTGAAAACGCAGGTGAAGATGGGGTCACCCTCCTCACATGCGTTGACATTGAGAGCCTACTCATCTAATTAGCTTGGAATATAAACATTCATGCCAATAGACTTACTACAAAGTCATCTCGCAAGTTGGTCATTGAGATCGCCTTGATTGTCACCAGCGGGATTTTGCGCTCCAAACTTGTGGAAACTCGGCCATCTCTGGCCTGCGAGACAACAAAGTAGACCGCTTTGTCCGTCTATCCTGAAATCAGTTTCCTGTGAATAGATAACGCAATGACCAACGCACGATGATAAGGAATCGCGGACTCAGTTTACTTGATCTACCAAGTTTGGAGACAAGCAGCTCCGCCCTCGAGCTGAAATGAACTTGCTCGGCAGCTGAGTGCATTTATTAGCCTTGAACATAGTCGTAAAACACGAGATCCCACGAGATATGGTAGCCGCATTTCTCAGCATCTCTCCCTGAGCACTCCCTCCAGCTATGTCCAGATAGTCTCCCATAAATTTGCGCATGCCCAACAAGCTGAACCTCCTCCTCTCCTTCTTCCCGGCGAGCACTTGGTGGCCATAGTCTCTCTTACGTTCGTACACAAGTGCTTCACGCTGATTCCTCCAGAATCTTTGAATCTTGGTGGCCGCTTCATGCTTCCTTCTGACGTACGCTCGCCAAGCACGTTGAATACGTGACGCCATCGTGTGCCAGTACCTATCCCTCTCTCCTTCGAGGTAAAACAAGGTTTCGGGATTTTTGATAAATGCCTTGGTTACACCCATTTGCCACTCTTCCTTTTTGATCTTGGCATCCGTCAATATCCTCTCACAACCCGAACGGTCATCGCCTGTCCAGATGTAATCACCGGCATAAGACGTGGCAGGCGACAGCAAGTAGAATCGCTGGATCATCTTGGAGAATTCGGCTCGATAGGCAAAACCTGCTCGACGGACACGGATATTTTCTTGAAGACCAAGGTATTTAATTTGATGTAGAATGGCCTTGTCATCGTATTCTGTCGGCGAGCGGTGCTGGTTGGGTTTAATTGTTCGGATATAGTGTGGTTGACAGCTGTCGACTCATTAGCTCAAGATAATCGTCATAAAATATACGCTTACTTCATAAGGTTCTCAACGAGTAAGTTGGCAGACAACTTGATCTTGTCACCTGCGGTCGGAGGCCTCTTCTTGGAGGTGTGATCCACCTTGTCGGGGAAAAGGGTATGTAAGAATGGATCCTTACTGCCCTCGATAAGATCCAAGATATCCTTGATGAGAGTGTCCTTATTCTTATCAGTCATCCCCGCTACAGTATAGAGCACATCACCAGCATAATGTTTGATAAGGAACTTGTTGCCTCGTGCTTCGAAATTAGGGTTGGAAGCGAGCATACTCGATCTCTGAATGAAAGAGTTGTCGGCAGCAGACGGATCGGCGTGGGCAGTAGCAGTGGCGTCATTGAGAGTGGCGAAAATACCGGCGGGACGACGGTCTTCAATGAGAGAGCAAACCACGGAATTGTCAAAGACTATGAAGAGATGAGCAATCGTCACCAATTGCCAGAAACTTCGTCAACCTACACTTGATAGGAGTCCACTTGATTTGTTCTCGGACATACTCCTCTTGTTCGGCTTTTAATGTCAGTTCGATGAAGATTTGCTGAAGCTTTTCATTGACATAGTTGATAGAAAGTTGTTCGAATGAGTTATCCTTTTACAGAGTCAGCAAATCTTTAATGGCTGCAATCTGTAACTAACTTGGAAAATTTCAAAACCGCTGTTTATAGTTGTCAGCAGAAAATGACGGTGCTGTATTCAGGAACATACTAGATATCAAGCACACCAATGACGTATTGAGAAGGAGTTTGAGGCTTCATTGAAATGTTGACTCGGCTGACAATCCATTCGAACAAATTGTTGTATCTAATTTACAGTCAGGGCTCGCGTTCAAGCTTCAAACGCTAGCGTCACTCACAAGGCCTTTGCAAGGGCATCTCTTCCGGAAGAAGCTTGGGCTACGTTTTGAGGAACCTCATAAACACTACCCCTCCTTCCGCCTCTTTGCGTCTCCATAATTCTCATCAACAGCACTTTTTGCAATTGCGCCGAATCAACTTCCAACAAATAAGCTGCAAAGTCCGCCACACCGGAATCAGAGATTGCAGCGTTGCCGTCGTCGCCCTCGACAAAGTCGATGTTACCGAGCCAAAGGATGGTAGCAAGGATACGGAAAATCGAATCTTGTTCATCCGATGTGAGACCGATGACTTGCATTGCTCGCTTGTACATTGTTAATCAACACACAACTTCCAAAAGAGATTAGGGACACACCAAAGTCTCCTGAAAATCGGACACATCGTTAATACTCTTGACATCCAGACAACCACTTCGACTGATATATGCGTACGCCTCAGGGCCTTGTAAACCAAATGCCTCTTTACGCGTATCGTTAGCAGGCGACTCAAGACGAAAAACTAAACTGACCCTTCATTTTGGCACTAGCACCCTTGGTGAACTGATAGAAGATGTGAAAGTCTCGCTCGTCGTCGATTTGTCCGACCACCCGGTTCTGAGAATCGCTTTCAGCGTCCTTTCCTAGATTGATAGCTGAAAAGGCTGACCTTTTCCAGAAGATAGTTGGTGATTTGAGCACCGACTGGCTGCCCCATGCCATTGAACATAATCTCAAGGTATTTACCCTACGCCACGTCAGCTAGGACAGACGGCCTATTAACAGACCTACGTGTCGACTGGAATTATCGTTTCTCAGAGTCTTTGCACAACCGAAACTCTCCAAAAGAGGGTTCGTGGCCAAAACCATTTCCTTAATTCCCTCAATACCGCCGCCCTCGGCGCCTCCTGACACCGCGGCGATATATTGCATGATCCTCTTGGCGGCTTCGGTCTTGCCTGCACCTGATTCACCAGAAATAATGACACATTGGTTCTCTTTTTCGGTTGTCATACGATAATAGGCTGATTCGGCGATAGCAAAGACATGAGGGGACATTTCAAGACGGTTTTTGCCTCGATATGAGTTGAGGACGTCATTCGTATAGATACCAAGGTCTACTCGTTGTTAGCAAGTAACGTGACGGCTGAGTAATCGAAGTACCTCGGAATGGATTGACAGAAATCAAAACATGGGCAATATATGTCTTGTGGCAAAGTTAGCTTTCGTTAAGGGTTGACAATGGAATACATACATAGATCTCTTGATTCTGGAATCGTACTTTGAGGTTGTCGTTGATAGCCTCGTTAGTGATTGTGCTCAACAAAGTCATGTCGGGAACACCTGCGGCCTTCTTCTTTGTGAACCCTTCACTCCAGTCGGCCTTGTGGATACTTAGATTAGCTCATAAACATAGATAGGCAAATGACGAATGCTGACCTTTTGGACCTTCTGAGGCTTAGAGGCTCCTGATAAGAAGCCGCCGACGGCGCCCTTCTTTCCTGCTTTCTTTGAAGGAGCCTTTGGCGAATTTCAGTTTTGCTTAATGTGAGTGTGGTGATACATACCATGGTGCTTTACGTGTGTGAAGTAAGGAAGAAAGATGCTTAGGCGATGTGGATGCGTGGATGGATGAGCTGCTTACCGTGAATGGGTAGATGATGATGCCCGCCGAACGACGATGACGGCGGCCACGTCCGAGAGTTTATTCATGCCCCCACTTTCCATCATCCTCCATCGCAACACGTCGTCAACCTCTTTCAACGCTCTCTCACAGCACTTTGTCCTCATCGCCATGTCATCCACCCTTCTCACAATGCCCCAGCAAGAGCAATTACCATCAAAAGACTATGGAATAAGAGAAGTCCGCACCTCCTCCCGCTCGCTCAGCCAGTCGCTGACAACATGACAGATATGGGCAGACAACCTCGAATCAGAGTTTGCAGCTCTGAGACAAGCTGTCGAACGATATCCTTACATTTCCATGGTATGTCCCACAAATTAGCTCAAGATATTCTATAATTGATGGTTAACGTGTCTGTAGGATACTGAATTTCCCGGTATTGTCGCGCGTCCAATAGGCAACTTCAAGACCGGCTCAGATTATCACTTCCAAACTATGCGCTGCAATGTCGATATGCTCAAGATCATCCAACTGGGCATCACATTATGTGATGAAAACGGAGATTCGCCAGAGGTTTCAACATGGCAGTTTAATTTCGCGTTTAGCTTGGGGTGAGTCAGGTTCAGCTTTCAATGGGACGTTCTTTGTCCAAGTCGCGCGCTAACGATATCCTTTATTCTAAAAGAGAGGACATGTTTGCTCCAGACTCCATCGATTTATTAAAAAGCTCAGGAATCGATTTCAAGCGCAACGAGGAAGAAGGAATCGACGTCGAATACTTTGGCGAGCTTCTCATCACATCTGGGCTTGTTCTCTTTGACAATATAAAATGGGTGTCTTTCCACTCGTACGCCTTTGAATCCCTTCGTAACTTTCGCGGACATTGCTGACTCACATTAGAGGGTACGATTTTGGATATCTTCTCAAGATCCTTACATGTGAACCTCTTCCAGCAGATGAAACAGACTTTTTCCGCCTTCTCTTTATTTGGTTCCCTTGTATCTACGACATCAAGCATATTGTGCGGTCCATTAAAACTCTTCGAGGGGGATTACAAGAAATTGCAGAGTCACTGGGCGTCAAGAGAATAGGACCTCAGCACCAAGCAGGATCAGATTCTCTCTTGACCGCCGCAGTTTTTTTCAGGATCCAAACGATCTACTTTGACGGACACCTGAATGATGATTACTACAAGTGAGCTCATTTATTTATGTCATGGTGATATTGCTGACCCCATCTAGAAATTACTTGTACGGGTTTTCTTCAGGCCGTTTAGGCAAAGCATCTCCGGCAGCTGCTGGCGAAAATCTCGTTGACAAACCCTATTAAACCTATTATACTACCTTTGGTTCTTGATCCACTTTGACGACCTCATTATACAGTAATACCAACTGATTTACCTTAACATGTACATTTTTCGTACTCGTTCGGCCGAGCGACGATGCAAGTATAATGTGCTTGTGCTTCCATCTAGTGTTTGCAGTTCTAGAACACCGAAAGCTGAGATATTCATAATTCACATGTACTGATACAGCTGATAGATCCAACAATTGATACCTCAACAAGGATACAATAATTGTTATTTAAAATGAGTTAGGTAGCTTCTCGACTCCTTCCCGAATAGCTTCAGCCTTTTCCGAACATGTTTGGGCTTCTGTTTCCCATCAAGACCATTGTCAGACAAAGGGTTTTGCAAGCGGCGACAAAGATTGGTACTCACCAAGTAGCCTTCCACTCTCTCTCAGCAGCGCTGCACACTCCTTCATTCGCTCGGCAACAAACCTCCATTGCACAAATCTATAGGGCCCACTCAGACCATTCTTATTCCTGTACGAGTCTTTGTTATCTTTCCTGGCAGACGGTGCACTCCCAGCAACGTTTCCAAAATCTGTTCTATTTATCCACTTCATCACCAAGTCACCGCTTTCCATTACCAGTGAGATAAACTCGTTTTGATTGCCAGGATCTTGAGGCGGGAATAACAGGCGAATTTTAGAGCATTTGAGCAACAGGAACATTACGGGTACGTCCTCAATAAACCATCCTTTCCCGGCTTGTCCTTCAGGACCGTCTTCAAGGGGCCAGTTCTGACTCACAGTCTCCTCTAAATAAGTACAGGCCAAGGCAATTTCCTCACATGCTCGAGGAAACCTTTGCCTCACGGAGACTGATGATGCGAGTGATAAAGAACGGTATGAAGGATTAGATTCCGGAGGATTAGACGTCAAATTGTTCGCTCGAGTAAACAGGTGAACACTAGCAAGCAAAAGTGCGCTATTATGAATGAATTCAGTCGGCGCTTTGTCATTGTGGACTATCGAAGACGACTTACTATAAGGGTTCAAAACACGGAGGGTTGGTGCGATGTGGTAAGTCGTACAAATCTCGCAGTGTTATATCCTCGATGCCATGCATTGCACCCTTATCCTAACATCAGCTTCATGACAGGATGGGCATCACATAAAGTGCCTTACGTTAAATAAATGCTCTGGTGGCCGTGGCAAAGGAGTGATAATCAGTTCGTCTTTCAACAATCCAGTCCACGAAGTACAGATCTCCTGCCCCTTCTCGTTACCCCATACTCCCCAACTATAGACAGATGGTTCGTCAGCATCTGTTAACTCATTTTGTAATAGAATTTGGCTTACAATGCGTGTATACGTTCGCACAACTCCCATTGGTCTTTTGGAGCTGATAGAATACCACCCTCAGAAGGAGGTGACTTTGATTGGTATGGCTGAAACACGGAAGAAGGTATTCGATGGAGCTCACACGCCAAACAGAGACTGTGTTCCGTCAGGCTCTCTTCCCTGTTCTTACACACATTGAGATTACTTACGACACGGCTTTGGCCGAATATTGATATGCTTCAAACGCTTTCCCTTTGGCGTAGAACCATTTGCTCATGATCTTGCAAGCATTGATGGCATCAATCAGCCTATCCTTGTTTCTTATTGCTTCCTCAATTCTCTTCATGGCTATTTCTGACAGCTCATCTGCGAGGGAACGGATGGCAGGGATGTAGGACGTTGAAGCTGCAAGAGTGTACATGGAGAAAAGTAGAGATGGATGGGGTTGTAAGGAGGGTTGAAGAGTGAGCTTCGCCCTGAACTGGGCTTCTGTGAACGCTTCAGAGCCGAATTGGTACCGAGGTGGCTCAGGACTGAAGAAGAGATCAAGTCTAATCAGATTGAGATCAGTTTGGACGAATTAGGTCATTGTGTGCAAGGGACTAACAGATACTCCCGAGCACTGGCGCTCACGTCATCTTCTCTCAAACGCCAAGGACGCTGCTGCGTTGGTCCGCCCCCCATCTGGAGGACCCGTGAGGGATAAGATAGGCCTTCTAGACCCTGCAGTGACGAAGTCGGCTGTTCACTTTGAATAAACGGTTTACCACTATGTCGATCACCATCGATAGGACCTGGATTTTTTGTATTAAGGTCTGAAGGTGCCAAAAAAGCCTGCTAGAGATTTTTAAATTTATTGACGTACAAAGAGCATAGGACCACTTACGTTCAGATCATCCATCCCTCTACCTGTGGCGCTATGATCAAGCACATGATGCCCACTTGAACTAGTAGGTATTGTAGTCTCGTCAAACGCAGGCAAGGGCTTCGTTTCTTGAGTGGGGCTCCAGGTGTTGCTCACATCCTGTGACATTCCGATCACGGTGAAGGGAGCTTGTGCGAATCGAGGTTCTCCCAGGCTAGAACTCCCTTCAACTTGATTATTCCAGAGATTAAGTCCTAGTCCACTCGGAGGCCAGGACCATTCATTGAATATCGGTAAGCTGTTCGGTATATCAATGCTTGGTTTTGAAGAGACGAAGGCAGGTGACGAAGATGCCATGAATGGAACATCTTGCGACCCTCCTATGTTCTGTTGGCCATACAGAGCTTGAGGATTAGGTGAAGGTACCATTGCGTTATTGAAGTCTCCAAAGCCTCTTTCGCTGAAGAATATGAGGCCGTCATCTTGACCTATGCTGTTACCATACGGTGTAAGAAGACCATGGGAAATGGAACTTTCGAAGGAGCTACTGGATGGTCGTTGTTGCTCAATGGAAGGGCGAGTTTCTTGGTCTTCCATTTGGGCTTTGATTCTGTTAATGACCCCTCGAAAATGGTATAAATGGATCACCTACCTAGCTTCGCTTCCAATTTTTGGACCCGAGTGGCAGGCCTTGCTGTGTCATAAACGCAGTTATCGTTGCGCTTTGAACATTGATCACAAGAAGGCTTTTCAGCGGAGCATTTCTGGGTGATTTCAGTACACATGCGAGGAAGCACTAGATTGAACACTTACCAGCTTTTTTGCTCTGCATCTTAGGCAAGCGTCGCCTCGACGAAGAGGTGGACCTTTGCATCTTATCAGGAAGAGCGATTTTACCTGTGTTACGAACGACCCACCTTTTTTTTCTGATGCAACGCTAGTTTCTTTCGTACGACTTCCCTCAGATACTGGTTCATCTTCCGATTTGGATTGTCTTTTTCTTTTTGAGGCTCGCTGGGGTATGACTGCAAGGGGATGTGACTTGTGAGGGTTATGTTCTTCGGATACTTGGGCTGTAGAGCATGATGTTATTTGTTGACAGATTGATAGATAGAGCATTTGTGTGTGATATTATTGACCGAAATTGTGATCGATTCCGCATATATGGATCGTCATAAACAGTGGCAAGCGATATAGGAACCGAGAATTGCCCATGGGATAGTAATGAACGCCAAAAGATAATGCGGATTGTGACCATAACGTACCATCAAACAAATGAAGATGTGAGGGGGGATGGGGGGGGGACGGCGACAATGGGTTTTTTGAGAGACGACATAGACCGCAGAAAAGGCGAAGAGCCCCATAGATCATAGGCGGAAGGGGCAAAAGTCGGAAGAATGTGAAAAGCAGATATTCCTCTCATCAGCTTTCCGTTCCTCTATTTAAAATAAGTACTGGAGAAAGATAACTTGCCCATGATCGAGTGGAGACAATGTTGATTGGCTGATACTTGTGAGACGAAAGTGTAGAGACTTTCCTCTTGATGCCTGTCCGCTAGTCTCTTGCCTGCTGCCGGACTGTTAAATAATGGCTTGTTGTCGCCTTTGATTCAAATCGCCCGATTATTGATATGAATGTAGTTCGCACTGCTATACAGTCCCCCCTTAAAACAATCAAAATCAACGTAGTATTTTATTAATAGAGCGAAATGATGCTGGCCTAGCTGGGAGTTACAAAGCAAAGGCAACAAAAAAGATCAGGGGGAAAAGCTATGTATGATGTTGATAAAGGGTTGAGTGGCTACTGTTATTATGATTGTGCCTTTCGGATGCGGTCTTCGACTCATCATCTCCGTCTCTAAGCTGTGTGATTATTGTGATAGTGTAGTTTAGGCTTGTGCCGAAGTGTATGAGGGACAGTGACCGGCGGTGAGTCAGCGTCTCCAGTCTCGGCTAGAATTCGAGAGGTGCTTGTTGGTGCATTTTGTGCATTCTGCAAGCGCTCAGGTGCTCGGGCCGTAATGATCGCCGTTTGAGCGCCAGACGATCGAGCCCTGCCTAGCGACAGACACAAAGAAGTACGGAATCACAGATCACAAATCATAGATCATAGTAGGAAGCCAGTAACACTACTGCTGTGCTAGTAGAAGACAGAAGATAGATAGACAAGGGAATATAAACGAAGAAGTGGAAGGCGGGGAAGGGAAAGAGCATCCTAAGAAAGTTCCGAGTTTTCAAAACTCCATTCCCGAGTTCCTTGATGATTCACATAAAGAAACGAACCTGCTCGCTGCTCCCTGCGAGGCGAGAGTGTTCCTAGTTCTTAGTCCTTATTCCTTAATCCTGAAGACTTATAAGCTTGAAGCCTAAATAAGATTACTCATCATCACTATGCATCATATATCATCATTCCATTATCTCATTATTCAAATAGTTCGAAAATAGCTCTAAATCACCTATGGCGAGCCCTAATAACGTTCGCACTCGGCGCATTGACGAGTAATAAGACAAATCACTTGGGCGGCCCTCCTTAATGCACGTGGTATATACGGAACATTCTAAACTCCAACCCCAACAGCGCATGCCCTTTCGGAAATTATCATAATGCATATCGGATCCGTGGGGCGGGGCACGCGGAGAAGATGGGGAAAGTCAGAGCCAAGCAAGTGACACAGCACAAATGCCGCTATCAAATAATTTAGGCACCTCCGCCGTGTTGCCCTGAGCCTTATCAGGGTGACCACCGCTCTATCTTCTTCCGCCGGGACTAAACCAACTAATAGCGAGAACGAAGAACGCCCGCCGATTCTGGTGGTGCGAGGGAAACGACAAACAGAAAGGCAAACAACGAGCAGAAGGCAAGACACTTTATTACATATTTGAGTCTTGTAATATATCCATGGTAGTCTGCACGCACCTCTATGCTCTCCTCGTCACTTTCCATCTGCATCCGCGTCTCCTTTTATCTTTGTTTCCTGTTGATCATCCTTTTTGTACCTTACCATCCATTGATCGTTATTAACTTCAGACTCTCCAGACATACCAGAATTTTTTATTTTATTTTTTTTTATTGCTTCTTAATTATTGCTACACAAATTTCATATCTTCAACAGGCACCAGACTGCAATGTACTTTCCCCGGGGCACTACTATCAAAGTTTGGCTTTGACACCCACAGGTAACATCCTCTCATCTACATTGTGCAAGTCAGCGACTTACATAATTTTAGTAGCTAAAGAGCTCCCGATAAACTCACAGTTTTCCTCATACATAGTTACACTGCCTTGGGGTCCAAAAAGCCCAGAGGTATCGACCATACTTGGCACAACATCGGCCATCGTAGGAGCGCCTAACAATCTCATGTTCATCTCGAATTCGTCCTATGTTTTGAAAGGGAAAATCATCATCCAGTCTTTCAGTTCGGCCAGTGATGTACTCACCTTCAAGATTTGTAGAGCATGGCTCACTCCGTCTTTTCCATAAGTTGACATGGCATAGATCATCGGCCGCCCAATGCCCACAGCTGTCGCACCAAGTGCAACGGCTTTCAAGACGTCTGTTGCTCTCCGAACACCACCGTCAACGAAAATTTCAAATCTGGGTCGAAGGGGATTGTTCATGAACCCGTGAGCAGTGAGGTGTTGTACGACCGAAGGAAGAAGGGCCAAGGGGGAGGGCGCAAAGTCAAGCTGACGTCCTCTTAGGCCATCTTCATTAGCAATGTCCAGGTAAAAAAAAAGATTGTATTAACCCATGATTACTCAATACCACACCATCCACCCCTGCCTCAGCCGCCATGACCGCATCCTCCCAGCATTGCACGCCCTTCAAAATGACTTTAAGGCCTCGCGCAGCATCGACCAGCTCCTTCAAGTCGCTCCAATTGAGACTCGGGTCGATGAAGGAAGAGATGGCGCGTGCGGCACCTTGATCTCGTTGATATTTGTCACCGCCTTTCGTCTGCTGAGCAGAGGCTGTACCTTCAAATTTGGTGCGCATGTCCTAAAAAGGAGAGGTTACATGTAGTTCGGAATTCGTTGGCGAAGACTCACTTTCTCTCGGCGACCGAGCTGGGGTGCGTCTACTGTGATGAATAAAGCCTTGATACCCCTTTCGGCAGCATGCCTGATGATTTTTTTAGTACGCTCACGGTCGGCGTTGACGTAGCTAGGGATATCAATATATATTTGGCTGTTATTAGAGGCTGAGGCTACTTACAGCTGTAGGAATTGAACTTGACCAGGTATAGCAGCATCCACCATCTCGTCAAACCCGCAAGACGCAAGAGTAGGGATCTTATCGTAAGTTAGGGGTTGTATGCACTATTCGTGGTTGACTCACCATTTGTATTATATTATGTTCCCCTGCAGCCTTTGTAAGGCATATCTCACCTTCAGGATGGCCAAGCTTTCCTGCACCAGTTTCACCATTAGGTCTGATTCCTAGGGACTAAAGGATGCAAACGAACCCAACGCTGTAGCAGTGATATAGACAGGCATTGAAGTCTTGAAGCCCAGTATCTCAGTGGAATAATCCACCGTCCCGACGTTTCGAAGGATACGCGGACGAAACCAGACACTACAACCCATTAACGTCAACGCTATTGTTTTGGCGTCAATCTTCCATTGATTTCCTACTGACCGATGATAGGCGTTATGGTTTTCTCTCTATTTTGTCAGCAATTTGGTATTGCCTTCGGCACATACCATAGTAACCTCATCGTCTGCACCACTGTTTATCACATCTGTAAGGACAGTACCAACTTACAGCTCCTAAACACTTACGAGCTATAATAATTCCACCCTCTCTTACTCATCGTCCTCCTGGCTACAGCTTCGAAATCGTGAAGACTGAGTATTTCTGCCAAAGAAGGTTTAACAAATTCTTCAGTCACAGAAGTGCCATTGGTCGCTTGTCCAACTGGAACCGAAGTTGGTGGAGGTGCTGGTGCCGGTGCTGGCTTTTCAACTGGGAGGGTGGAGGGAATGAGTGGTCCAAGGTGCTTGGAGGGATCCAGGTTTTCTTTGATGGCGTCGGGAGGATGAATCGGCTTCATCAACATTAGACAAATTGCGCTTTGCAGAAACCCCATCTATGAGGAGACTTACATCATACTCTTCGGTCGCATCCTTTCCTGCGTATTTCCTTTCAATAGACATTATTAGCTTCAGCGGCCCTCAACTACCCATTAACGCACAAGATTATATCTGCTCCGCCTTGTTTATGTCATCCCATGTAGACTATCTTTGGGTGAATAGGGGAGGAGTACATACCAGGGTGTTCCTAATCAAAGGTTCAGTCTGGTAAGCAGTCTATTCTGTAGGAGAGTACTGGTAGGCGATGCTACTCACATCTAGGAAGTCCGACACATCATAAACATTTCCTGTTTTGTTGCATCAGTGTTGATTTCGCAATCCCTTACTGGTACATGTTATAGCACTGACCATGGACTACTATCCATACCCCCTAATTTTTGCATCAGCCTGGAAACCCTTACGTGCCAAAGGATTCACACCGCTGACAGTAATATTTCTATTGTCTGCGTCTTGATCATCCATTACGCACCTTTTCGCGACTGTTATGTTCGGCCACTTGCTTCCCATCAACCTGCTTTTGTTGTGACATGGTGGTAATTTCAATATATGGCGTTCTTGATATGTTCTTGGGTTGGTGAAAGCAAGATTATATTATTTGTTTTTAGACCTTAATATAGTAGACAGATATGTAGTTATCCTCTACCATTCACCTACTATTATATACTCGGTCATATCGACCGATTTGGGGCCACTACATACTACGTATATACGCGACCGTATACCGGTTATCATGTTGTGCCGAACCGGAGGTTAACCATCCAACATCCAATCACAAAAACTGAAATTGACGTGCCTTTAATTAAATACCGACGAGTGCCGGAACATCAGCAAAGAACTGCATGAACAGAAATGAAGCATGAAGCGAGAAGTATGACACCCTCTAGAAAGCAGTTGGAGGCTTTTGTAAGTAGTAGTTTTCACCATTTCAGCTATCGATCCTATCACACATTATCATCTCACCTCTATCACCAACAAAGGCCAATTAGCTAAATGTCATCCGCTACTATTACTCTATTTGGGCTTTCCTCCTGCTGCTCACTCTGATGCCGTGGTTATGGTCCTTCATTGCTGGTTATTGCCACGCTACCCTTCGTTTTACACAGCAGGTGATACGTAATAAGGTATATAATAATATCCATCAAGACCGTAAAAGCAAACCTTTCAAAAAGCTATATTAGTTTGCCTAAAAGTACTAATTGACAAGACACTTCTACTTGTGCATTTAGTACAAACAAAGATTCCAATGCCATCCTTCAAAAGTAAAAAGAAAAGATTCCTTTTGAGCCACAAACACAGAAGCACCTACTTTCAAGGGATTAGATCTCGAGCATTCCTGACGGTTGTAGTAAGCCAAATCTACCGTCGGTCTTGCCCCCCTTGTTGCCAACCCCTGTTGTCAAGATAGGATTAAAGGCATGAGTAGGTTGAGCTGGAACAGCACCATACGTCATCTCTAAAACACTCCATTTGATGTTTTGAGCTACCAACACCTTCGCTCAAGGAGAACCAAGGTTGGTTGATATAGTAAGGATCAACACTATAGAGAAAAGCCGTGTATCTGCCGTCTGGGTCCCCAAAGTGATTGATAATGCCAGCAGCAGGGAGCGCCAACTGTCTAATCTGATGTTCTTCATCAGTAGCCGAAGGGTCTTTGGACATCGCAAAATTGAGGGCGTCGAGCATTCCAGTGCCAGCCGTGGTTTTCCGGTCCCATCCTGGAGGATCAAAGCCCATCCAATCCCCGATGCGAGCGTTGATTGACACTATTAATGTCCTTTAATCAGACAGTCACTTCTTGGCAAGATATTTCTGCTAGCTTACCTGGCTAATCCTCTAATCACTGCCCCGCAGTCTCCATGGAAAGACCCAACAGTTCACCTTGCTTGGTGCCTTCTAACAGAGTCCCAATCCTTGTAATGGGCTCGTTTTTATTACAAACTGATCGTGAATAGCTGAATAACAATATATATCTTCTTCTTATGTTCAGCTTGCACCATTACATAGGAGTATATCCTGCAGCAAGGCAGCAAATGTGTTAACACAGACAGGTCAAGTAACGGAGATGTGTCGTGTGTCAACTGCATACTGTACTTTGCATGATGTGTTGGTATGTATACTCGTAATTATTTAACTTCTGAAATTGCCGTCATATCCCCCGCAAGTCATCTTTATGTGGGGCCAGGGCCAGTCTCTACTTCCTTCCTTGACTTGCCGCCCTCCCCGGACAAGCTGTCAGCCGACTGTTGCGCACTCTGTGGGATTCATGGGTAGTCAGCTTTCGCTTCACACACCTGACCACAAGATACTACAGCGATACGACACTGACCTTGAATGCAGACCCGCTGACACCGCCTTCAGACTTCTCTCCGGGGGCAGCTCCAGGTTTGTTTCCAGAAGCAGCTGTAAATCTAGTTAGCGATTGCTGGCCCATGATTATAATTATAGAGCTTTGTCAGAACGTGGAAAACTTACCAGGGCGTTGATCTGCCTGAGTCATTTGAGAGACATCCTTTGGGAGCATGGGGTCAGGCTTGTTACTACTGGGAGATTGGGTTCCGGACATGTTGTATGCTTGGACTGTTTTTTTCGTTTGAGAATTAAGAAAGTGCAGTCGTTTCATCTAGAAAAGAAAGAGGGAGTGTTAAGGCAAGAGAACCCCTTATATAATGTAACGTTTTGCTGTCGTCAGAGGTCAGAGCGGAGTAAGCTCGACGATATTGACTATCCTTATTGGCTTCCATTTTGGAGTGACGATGATGATGATGCAAGACGAAGACGAACTTACATGACGTCACATGAAGTCCAAGTACTATATCGGACCTTGCCGAGCCGTCACTTGTTGCCACCACCCCCAAATCAACCAGCAAATGCTCACACTGCCTCACGCGACGAAGTTGCGTGCAACTCATCACTCTTGGCTGTCTTCATCTTAGTTCTTATTCGGCATCCCTATTAGACATCTCCCAATCTCTCAATGCCCGCACGGTTTCATTAGTGTTTTCATTGGATTGACATGGGTAGCTGGTGGATGCAAGAAAGAAAAGGATTACTCATAGGGTTCATATTAACAAGGGCCGCTAATAACTGTCAGAGGGGCAAAGCTTACTTCGTGATGAGCTAAAAGGTTTGCAGAGGAGCCCGCGAACAATCGCAGAAAACTCATTGCCCAACCTAGTATGGGGTTCTATTATGCAGCAGGGATGTTAAGTCACTTCTTTAAGAGCTTAGTTCAATAGTCCTGGCCAAGGAACCCAATTGGGTTCGGTCGTATCGATGGGTTTGTGAATTGTGGTGCATAACTGCCGTCATGCGGTCTTCATTGATTGCCTCATTCATCTAACAATAATTTAGGCACCAGAGGGCCGCCCTGTAAGGAAAAGCGATGCACCGAACTGCAGTAATAAATAAACGCATGATAGTCACCAGCCGAACTGTCCGATCTGATAAGACGAGTTTATTTCCGCCTCTTCATGCGCTCTTTCGTTCATCGGTCATCATCTATCCTGATCACCACAACCCCGCACATCAGTTACATCGGTTATAACTATTGAATAGTAGGCATTGAGCAATGGAATTCAAGGCGGATTGTTGTAATATTATCTCTTCATATCATGCATTTTACTGGGCGCTTGGCATGTAATCATTAAAGATATACTGTACTGCATATCGAACGTTAAGCTCTGTAGGGCGAAAAATAGTCCCAGTCCTCTTCCACCCATTTCAGCATGTACTCTTCTACGCTGCCGGGCTCGTCATCATATTCCTCAACCACATCGCCGGTTTCCCCAGCCTCTGTCGTTACGGGGGTACCGCTGTTCTCAGGCTCAAAGACTCTTACTCGTTTCGCAACCGCCTTTGGCCCCTCCTCAAACTCTTGCAGATCTAGCTCGCCTTCACCCTGTGCCATCCGCGCAGCTTGCGCATCCTCCTCATCTTCCACTTCAGCCAGAGCCCTCGCTAGCTCCCGCTCTTCTCCCGCACGAGGTCTTGTAACCTCTACATCTTCAGCCACCGGAGTCCCTTCGACCTGAATGTCTATAATACCCTCCCCACTTTTCTCCACAACCCCTGAGACATCTGTAATGCCTGGTACGTCCCCAAACATATCTTTCCATCCCACTCTTCCCCACCAATCATTATTGAAACCACCTTCTTGGATGACCATTTTATCCAAGAGCCTTTTCTGCTCCGCCTTTCTCAACATGTTTTCTTCCACTGTGTGACTGCTGACAAAGCGATAGATATGGACTTCCCTTGTCTGACCAATTCGATGCGCCCGATCCATACATTGTCTGTCCATTGAGGGATTCCAGTCGGAGTCGTAGAAAAAGACAGTGTCTGCACCTGTAAGGTTGATGCCTACCCCACCGGATCGACTCGAGGCAATGAATACGAAGATGCGGGAATCGGAATTGAATCTTTCTGTCAAGACTTGTCGGTCCTCGATCTTTGTGCTGCCATCAAGTCGGAGATATCGATGACCGTTGTGTGACAGGAACATTTCGAGGATATCGAGAACGCGAGTCATCTGAGTGAAAATCAACACCCTATGTCCTTCAGATTTGAGGTCACGCAGCATCTCGAAGAGTTTTTGCAGTTTACCGCAATCATACTGAAGAAGACTGGCGTCAGGAAAGGCAATTTGGAGCTTGACCGACGATCGATGGAGAGTGTCGAAGGCTGGATCTGTCAGGGCAGGGTGGGAAATGGGTTCTAATCCGGGAAGAGCATAAGTAGCGAGATTACGGGCGACTGCATTGGGAGGTATGACAGCAAAGCGGTCAATAACATCCTCTAAAGACTTGGCTCTTTCGGGCAGTGAGGTGATGAATTTGGCTGCGGGTGGAGTAAAATCGGCAAACGTCTCTTCTCGCCGAGATTGAACGTCTTGCGGAAGCAAGAAGTTTGGAAGGTTGCCAAGTAAAGACAAAAAGGTTGAGCCGTAGATGGGAGATATCCCGCATCTTTGTCGATTAGTTGCTCGGATACTTTCCCAGCGTCTTTTACTAAATTCTTCTTCAGCCCAGACGCGATACTTGAGCCAAAGTTCTACACTCCTAGTGTCTTTGGGTGGCGGTGCCGAGAGCTTCCCCCGTCTTAATGGCGAGGCAGCATAAGGTAGTTTGTCCGAGGCGTCATATGTTTGTCTTGCTCTAGCTACCCATCCAGACATTGCTTCGTTATGGGCTACTCCGAAACCTATTGCAAGGGCATCGATCCTTCTTTCATCCTCTTCCGCCAACAGCCGCTTTCTAATGAGGATATCGCTCGGCTCAAAGTCCCTTGCCACGTTATCCATAGCAAAACTCGTTTTTACAGGCCTCATCTCGAAGAGATCGGGGTGATTGCATACCTTTCTCAATTGCATAAGGGTATTCATTACACCGAGGTAACCCCCGGTAGTGAGTGCCTCGTGAGTGGAGGCACGAGACATGAACTCATCATACAGGAAACGCTGACGCTTAGACAGGCGACAATAGACGACATGCTCGAATTTCCCTGGAAGTTGTGTTTCGACCTCGGATTTGAGTCGACGAAGAATGAAAGGCCTGAGAAGAGTATGGAGTTTGGCAACAGTTTCCAAGGTTTCTTCATCCATGGCATCGCCTGTTTCGATGGCTTTGTCCATAGGGTCTGATGAAAACCATTAGCCATCATGATCTGAACTGCTCGGGGTACTGCTTACTAGAGAACCATTCCATAAATTCTTTGTGATTGGCAAAACCGACGACTGCTGTCGCATCTGCTCCAATTCCGCCAGGCATCAGAAAGTAAAGAAGACTCCATAGCTCCATAAGATTATTTTGAAGTGGTGTCCCTGTCAGGAGCAGTCGTCTTTGTGCTTTAAAACCCAAGAGTGTTTGCCATCTTTGACTTCTGAAGTTCTTGATGTTATGCGCTTCGTCCAATATCATATAACACCAGTTTTTTCTTCTGAAGATGTGCTGATCCGCAAGGACAATCTGGTATGACGTTATGCAAACTTGCCAGGTATTTTCGGTGTGCCATCCCACACGCTTCTCTTTGCGTTCTTTCTGGTTTCCGTAATAGGTGAGTACCTTCATACCAGGCAGGAACTTTTTGAACTCCATCTCCCAATTGAGAATAACGGAGGTAGGAACGATGATAAGGTGTTGACCCCAAACGCCTTTATCACAAGCAAGGTGACCTAGAAGAGCGATTGTCTGGATAGTTTTGCTAATGCACCGATTAGCAAGTTCTTTAGCCAAGAAAAAGATAATCGCTTACCCAAGGCCCATTTCATCGGCCAGAATCCCGTTCATGTTGTTAGACCAAAGGCTTGCAAGCCATTCTAAGCCTGCCTGTTGATAAGGCCTAAGTGTTCCTCTCAACAGGAAGGGTTGTCGAACTCGGGGGCCAATATCCCCCTCCTTATCTTGACGGTCATCCCAATCTACATTATCTTCCTTAGCGCCTTCTTCTTCCTCATCTTCATCTTCATCATATTCCTCTTCACTGTCATATTCGTGTCCATCTTCCTCTTCCTGCCCCACCTTTGAGTCATCATTATCTTCGTCACCCATTGTTTCTTCCTCTACAATGACGAGGCCATCCCCATTCTGGTGAACATCAGCCTCTACCTTTTCCACGATCTCCACTTTCTTAATTCTCTTTTTGCCAACTAAATGTTGAGGTTCCGAGTCGTCCGGAGTCCAGATCTCCTTCTTTCGACGCTGTCGCTTACCGCTGATGATTAGCTGCTCAGGCACGCGAGGCTCAGGAAGAGCTGTGTCTGTGAGAGACTGGTCCGTCTGATTCGCCGGTTGTGCCAAGCTCAGTTTTGTTGATGGAAGGGTCTCAGAAACAGTTGAAGTTGGCGCAGCCTGTTCGCGCCCCTTGCTTTCGCTCTGTTCTGGTTCACCATTGACTGCACCCTCACCTTCAGGTACTGGATAACCATATCTTCTTAGCAAAACCTCGATAGGAAGATCCGCATCGGCTAATAGACCCTCATCTTCGCTATCGCGATTCCCTTCGCCACTCTCTCTCCCCGCGCTGTCTGCCTCTTCCATTTCCAGATCCAGCTCCTCATCCTGATCATCCTGATTACTATCTTCCAGTCGAGCTTTAAACTCAGGGTCGTTGATGTCAGGATCAGGATCAGATGAAAGCGAAAGGGTAGATAATTTGACTTTGCGTGTGCGTGGTTGGGAGCATGTTTTAGGGGACTGACGGACAAGGATTGGCATTGTCGCAGGACACGAGGCATCAGAAACTTCGGCGCTTGAGGACTCCAAAAGAGCAAAATTTCCAATGTTGGCAGTTGATGACACTGGATTATGTGGCTCCTCTAATCTGTTTACATCATCGGAGCCGTCGAAGGCAGCCTGTACCGCCGTCTCTTTGGGCTCTTCACCGTCATTCTTATTGTCCGTAAGTTGTTCAGTGTCAGAGCTCCCTCGATCTTCCTCAGCAAAGCGGCCTGTCGACATTGGATCTTCGTTGAGGACATCATCTGATATAAGAAATCGCAGATCCTGATTATGCTCAGACATACTGTTCTCGTCACTTTCAGTGTCGGAAGCATCACTTTCGTCTTCCTTATGTGAAGTATCTTCTTCTCCCTGTTGCTCGTCATCATCATCATGCACGTCAACATCTTCCTCATCGTCACCGATTACAGGTTCGGGAGATATAGAGGTGAGTGGTAGTAAGGTGTTAGTTTCGTCATCCCCCTCGCTATCATCTGTGTTATCAGATGTGCTATCTTCGCCCTCTTCTTCCCCGCTGTCATTTGAACCCTGAATTTGGGCTTCGAGAAGACCGGTACTTCGCTGCAAGATGTTCTGAAGATGCTCTTTGCCGAGGCGATCTTGTTCTTGCTTTTGGGCCTCCAGGATCTTAGCCCTCACGACCTGTATTTACGATATGGCTGATCAGCAACCATTTTTACAGGGACATTGGGATGCCTCACCTTGACTGCCAACGCCCATCGCTTCCTCAACGACTTAATTATCTCTTTCCCCATCCTCCTCCTTTCTTTTTCCTCCGCAAGTCGTTCTCTTTCTTCCTTGCCTTCAATATTTTCCCAATACGCCTGGACCATTCTTGCCACCTTTTTACACGTTACCGGCTTTGATTTTGCCACATTAAGCATGGCATTACGAACCTGGACCATATGCGCTATCAATGTATCATGATAATCAGTTTTACGGGGTGGTATCCTGATGATCTTGGCATGGGAATTTGATGTAGTGGTAGTAGAGAACAAGTTCGATCCATCCTCCTCGTCAACTAAGCGTTGGAGTCGACCATGGCTCTTCAGATACATGACACGGGCCAAAAGATAGCCTTCTTTCTTGGCGCGGGCTTCAAGCGTTTTCATTTCCGGCGGAGGCCCTGTATCGTTGATATTAACGTAGGATTCTATTATGGGAGTGATATCGCCGCCGTATTTGGGAGCAGGAGGTCGTTGAGAAGGATCCGTGTAGCGGATGGTACGCGGACCCACAATTCTCTTCCTTATACGATGAGGGGCTGGGGGGAAAGGAAGGTGCGCGAAGGTTGGGAGAGGTACCGGTGTCGATAGTGGAGATGGAGAAGCTAATCGCTCTAATGTAGGCGCTTCAACCACCGGTGATGCACTTTCGCTCGAAACGGCGCTGGCTCTTTTGGCAGTCCGTAGCTTCTTCGATGTAGGTAAATCAGGCAATGATATTCGTCCTCGTCTTTTAGCTTTGCCACCATGAGTAGCCTGCGAATCCAAGCCGACTTCCTCATTTTGATCGATTTGCGGCAAAGGCGCACCCATTGTGGCCCGCCGAGAACCTCTACTCCTTTTATCAGGAACAGGTGGTGGAAGCATGTCGGTAGTGACGTCGCCAACTTTCCTCTTTCCTCCTTTGGTGTGAAGTGCACCTTCAGCCGGGGAAGGAATCAAAGATTGTTCAGCGAGCCCTTTCCCCTTTCCTTTGGTCTTTGCATGTAGTTCGTCACCGACTCTTTCCTTTCCTTTCGTTGAGGGCGCAAAAGCGGGGGGTTTCGCGACAGGAGCTACCACATGAGCAAGCAATTCAGACTGCTCATGTGCCTTTCGACGAGTTGTGCGAGACGGCAAGGAAGACCTCGGCCGCGAAGGGCCTGCTTGTGAAGAAGCGCTGATAGCGGGCTCATCAGGTAAGAGGTTGAGAAGATTGTGTTTACTGTCCTTCCACTTTGTGACGATGAGCAAGACAGGTCACCACGCATGGTTTTCGAAATAGCTTACCTGTAAGAAAACCGGTGAATTATCCAGCTTCGCTTGCTGCATACACCAATGAGAGAGCCTCTGATTATTCGGTTGAGTGACGTACCTCTGGGTTCCAGCCTTCCAACAGCGTCACGAATCTTTCCAGATGAAACTTTTCTCGGATCAACCCATCATGACTTTCAACCACTTCTTTGAGCTCTCTCTCCTTTTCTGTAATTCGTTTTTCTCGCCTGACAATCACAGCCTCTTGTCTAAGACCTTGGCTAATAGCCTCCATGCCTTTGCTCTGAGTCGCATGCCCGTTTGGATGAGTTGTAGACGGGATGCCCATAGAAGGACTCGACAACGAAGGTCGAGCACGAAGACTTCGAGATCGACGCTCTTCCAAAGCTGTAGACACGAACGGCGTATCGGTAATGACTGTTTTCACTTGATTTGTAGTTGTCGGCAACCGAGACGACGCTGCTAATTGTGACGATTCATTGCTCATGGCGAATTACCTCCACTTCACGCGAATGGCTAAGTTTTGATGTCACGCAAGAGGCATAGATCGAGTTGTGGGCTGTCTCGAGAGCGGAAAAAAAAAGGAGTATCGTATCAGCACGTAGTATATGGGCAGAAAATACCACAGGGTGTCTAGGTGATTTCTGGAGATGAAAGTATGGAAATCAAGAGCGCCGGAAGAGATATGTTTTAGCTAAGAGCGCGAACGAGAGCGAAGCAACACTTCCTTTCCTGATTTAATTCCGAGCGTGGCAGCGACAGGTGTCCCAATCCACACCGAGTGTTGTTGTCATCAGAGATTCGCGCAGGAGCCATACGTACGCTGCCCTATACTGAAAGTGCTCGCTATCTATCAGTAGTCTATGCGGCAAGGCCCAGGAGTAGATCATCATAGCCATGGCCCAACCTGAAGATCTAATTTCTACACCTACCCCAACTACCAGAAAAGCAGCTGAGGCGGCAGCTTCAAATCAGCATGCCCTCGTAAATCTCATTCGTCTTGTCAAGTCTCTGGAGATCAAACTCGCGGAAAGCGAAGAAGACGAGTATTTGAACATTTACATAATTAGAAAGGATTGGGAGGTGAGTGCACCTATATATATATAACCCAGAGTCTCGCACTGAACACTCTGCAGACGGTTTTATATGCTCGCGTCCTGCTTGACACTCTTAAGCAAGGCAATGAACAGTCAGTTCAGATGGTAGCTACATCAGGGCACTCCATTGATGACTGTTAATTAGAACTTCTTCGACTACATCCACATTGTCAGGTCTCGAAAAGTCCCTTAATCACATACAATCAGCGTACCATTCCCGCCTAGCTTCGCCGCTTCCAACTTCACGCCTCAACCCTGCTCTGATAGCTTTACCCAGGTCACCTTCATCCACGATTCCTTATGACAGCCGTATTCCAAGTCCGCCTCTGACCACTACTACTCAGTTTCCAATACCATCCAATCAGACCGCATCAAAGAATGTGCGCCGACGTCGCGCACAGTTAGAAGACTACCTTGCCAAACGCAGTCGTGAAGACACCTTCGGCGAGGGGACTGGACTGCTGACTATTAAACCCATTCATGATTCTGAAGATGCTAGTTCTAAACCATCGGAAGCGCGCGATGAACTTTTGGGCGATGCGATACCGGGAAGCGCTCTCGGAGCGGTGCAAGTCCATGAAGAACTCAGCGGACAGTTGGCTGATGTGAGTTATCTGCTTAACATCGTCGGAGCTTATGGAATTCCCTTCAGATGTCGCAGCGACTTAAGCTCAACGCGATTCATTTTTCAAATTCTCTGGAGAATGAAAAACATTTGATACAGAATTCACAAGATGTTTTGGAAAGTGGGTGTTGTTCCCGTGATATCTCCTCCACTTGGAGCGTATATCACTTATTGAAACTTTGTAGAGAACCTTTCGGCCACCAAAACAAGCAAAAAACATCTCTCCACTGTGTCTAAGAAAGGCAGAAGCACAACGTATCTGACTTTGGGGATTATTCTACTAGTCATGATCGTTTTTATTTGGACCTACCTCCTCATACGCTTCACTTAGCGACCTTTTATTGTAATATGCATAATTACGTAGGTCATAAATGGTTGATAGGCATTGTATTCCTTGATAGACCAGACTTGTTCATAAAGAACAACCGAGTAGAGTTGGTACACCCTCGCATTAAGTACGTAGGTGACCTAGACGCGAAAATTGGTTCCGTCAATATTACTCTCTCTTCTGCCGTTTCTGCGTTTTTGTTTTGGGAAGCAGCTGTCATCTCGTTGGTGATCATTCGTTTGTTCATTCAGTTTTGCTACATACTTTATACAATCTGGTGTTGAAACATCGTATTTCTCTTTCTTAAACGCTCTGCTTATCTAGATCATCTCAACCTACAAACCGAACCGTCATTTTCAGAAAAATCTACCATGCAAAATAAACCAGAACAAGATCGAAATCAAGAAGCCACGGTATACCTGGTAAGCACATCTATCAGCTCCCACGAGGTGCCCGCTCATCCATTACGTGCGTAGGGTAACTTAGATGAAAGATGCACGGATGCGTTAATATGGGAGCTGATGTTGTGAGTTGAATGATGGTTTCCCGTTTGAATCTCACTAACGTCCATTAAGACAAGCGGGCCCAGTGTGTACGTTCTTTTTGTTGCTCTTCCCTGGATGCCGGCTCCTCTGAGATATATAAGCTAATGTTCAACAGCCAACGTTTTCCTTCCTAAAGACAGAATCTCCCAAGCTCATCAAGGATTTGGTTTCTGTGAATTCATGTCTGAAGCAGATGCCGAATATGCTGTCAAGATCATGAACCAGATAAAATTGTATGGGAAACCCATCAGAGTCAACAAAGCATCGTACGATAAGAAGCAGGTGGATGTTGGGGCCAATCTTTTCGTGGGAAATTTGGATCCGAACGTGGACGAGCAGACATTGTACGATACTTTCAGCACCTTTGGAACTTTGGCAGAGCAGCCCAAGGTTGGTTCCTTTCTTTTTCACGTAAAATGAGTCTATCTAACGTATCGATCAGATTGCACGAGACCCTACGACAGGTCTGTCCAAAGGTCATGCCTTCATTGCCTACAATGACTTTGAAGCTGCCGATCTGGCGATTGAGAATATGAACGGACAATTCTTTGGAGGCAAACAGATTACCGCACAATACGCATTCAAGAAGGACGGCAAGGGAGAAAGGCATGGTAGCCAAGCGGAGAGGCTGTTGGCCGCCCAGGCCAAGTGAGTATTCGTTTTTATAATTACATATCCAGGCATTGACAAACAATCGCTGCAGAAAGAGACAGCTGTTGCCTGCCACTGGAGGTCCAGCACTTCCGTATCAAGGTATGTAGTTATCTTGGTCAGCTAGCCTCAACTGATGTCTTCTCAGGTCAATATGCCAACGCTTTGGTTGTTAACTCTGTTCCCGCAGCCCCTTCAGGTATGCCTACTTATCCCCCGCCGCCCCCGCCTGGTATGCCCGTTTACCAAGCACCTGCACCTGACGCGGGATATGCCGGTTATCCTGGTGCTCCTGCAGGCTATGCACCCCCGCCACCTGCTGGCTTCCCTGTGGCGCAGTATCAAATGCCTGTGGCTGCACCAGGACAGGCTCCTCCGGCCCCTCCGCCTATAAGAATGGGTTTCCAAGGATAATGGAACACGTGAAACAGTGATGGAAATGCAGAGATTGTCTGAATGCTATACATAGTGATGAAGTATGAGATGTGATGCGATCATAGAATCAGTCTTGATCCGCCTGCTATTCTGCTAACGTCAAAGTAATACGAGGATTGGGCCACCCCTCCGACCGCTTCAGCCTAACTCGGACTTCTTCCCCCATCTTCCAAAATTTCCCAGCAGGATGCTCCATTTTCGCAACATGGATACCTAAACTCTCAACCGCTACTGTTGTCCATTCTCCAAAAACTGAACTTTCAGACACGCCAGCAATTCTTGCGATCATCTCACCCCTGACGTCAACGAGCCCCTCTTCCTCCTTGACGGATCTCCCTGGGACTGGCCATCCATTAGGCGACTGGAAATGTTTATTAATCACCTGTGTTTTCCAAAATAGTTCCGCGTTGACTCCTGCCCTCTTAGCCCGCTTTGATCCTTCGTCGCTTCTCTGCGCCAAGGTCACAATTTCCTCCTTCTTAAGGCTTTTGGCCAATTTCCCTGTCTCACCGCGGTCTTTCGCAAGCGCAGCCTTGATTTGCCAATGCACAAGCATATCATCAAATCTTCTCAGGGGTGAGGTTGCACGCACATAACCTCCGCCAGGGGCATCAAAGCCCATAATCCAGTGTGCGGAGGGTTTGAGACTGACAAATGCTGACGAACGGTACCACCCAGGTTCCGCCATCACATAAGGGTCGATGATACCCATACCAGGTATACGAAGAGAAAGCCATTGATCTAGAGTCGAGTTCGTGGCGACAGGTTTTGGGGCAGTACTGCCTCTGTATATCATGGGGATGTTGCGCTCTGAGCAGAAGGACGCCGCCAATCTACCAGCCAAAATCATGAATTCGGCGACCATCGTCGCGGATGTGAGGGTTGCGGGAGAAGACGAGACGCAGTAATCAACTGATAAAGAGCCAGAGAAAAGTTGGGGACATGAGGGTATGTTGGGAAGGGCAAAAACATCAGGGTTAGGTGGGGCTTGTTGATTGAGGATCCGGACTGAAGAAGACGGCCAAGTCCAATCAAATCCAGCAGTGGCATAGCGCTTGGCACGGATATTCTTGGCTAGTTCATAAAGCTTCTGCAAATCTTCAATATCTGAAGAGATTACCTCAGATTTGACAGGCTCATCAAAACTTTGTGGACCGCCAAATGGACGATATGATTTCACAGGAGTAAGTCCGAGAGCTCGGTCGACCGAGGAATAGGTGACTACCCGAGGCTTCTTGATCCATCCCAAATTGACCTTCGTGTCATGAACTTCGCCATCCTTGCCTACTCTGGCCGAAAAGGTTATTACACCTTGTCTCCCTTCATCTCTCTGCACACTGGCTCCCAGAGATAGTTCCCTCATGATCACGTCTGATGGGAACAAGGGGGAGTTTCCTTCGGGCAAATATAGGGAAGATCCCATGACAGAAGCTCGCTTTGCCAAAGGATGGGCAGGAGGGATATACCTCGTGGGGTCAGCCACGTGTACATGGACCCAAACGTCTTCCGAGTTTAATATTCGCTCCAGAGCAATGCCATCATCCAATTCAGATGCAGTGGCATCATCAATCACATAGACTTTTTGGTCAGAGTAATCTATTCTTAGATGATCCAATTCATTGCCCTGGAGGAATTCGCCTTCACCCTTGATATCGCCGCTGGTAGAAGCCTTGGCTAGAGCCTTCATGTTCGATTCCGCCACTCTAGAGGTCTCCAAGCTGTCCCAGGGAAGGATCATACCCATCTTCTGTAACAAAATGGTAATTGTTCCTCGGTCGACGACTTCTTCCGGATCGGGAGTGATCAACCTTGCAATGGCGATGGCGAGAGACAAGAAGGGCGACGTTTGGGTGGAACGAGTTTCGGCGACAGCACCGAAGAGGGTGTAGATCATGTCAAGGTCCGTTGAGGACCAGCTGGGAAGACCGTTCGTATATGGTTTAAGAGGGTCACCTTCGGTCTCTGTGTAGATTTTTTCAGATAAAGCAATGACAGCTTTAGCTCTGTCCACGAATGAACGCAATGGTTCAGCGTCGTCTCCATTCGACTTGTGTGCCTCAACCCATCGCTGAACCCGCTCAATTCGTTGTCTCTCGGCCTTGCTGCGAACTATAAATGTCCCAGTAGCCCACATATCTCCTTCGTCGCTGACAAACATATCAGGACGTCCCATAAGAAGAACGTGGGCAGCGTATGCAGGTAAGGTATTTGGCTTTATTTGAATAGGTGGAGACTGGGATTCTGTTCCGCTTGAAGGGTTGAGGATGTACTCCGCGGCCTCTACAGCGGTGATGGTCGTCCGCTCGCTGTCGTTTTCCGACGCCCATTTCTCCCATACACCTTCCGCGCCGCCAATGAGACCTTTGTCAAACGTCCCTCCTCGAAGTTTGCCGCACATCCTCTCAGTTTCCCTTTGCACCCTCCTGAGCATCAATGCAACCTTTCTCCTTGCCTCCATCATCTCTGGAGTGGTGGACGTTGTCTCACTTGCCAAACCGGAGCTGCTTTCCGATTGGGCCCAAGCTTGAAGTAGTTCAGGTGACCAACAAGCCTCTGTAAGTGATGGAGGCATGAGAGATATGGGCATAATGAACTGCACGTCGTGGGCTGACACTGGCCAGATTTCACCAGACGATCGAAGGAGGAGAAAACGAGGGCGTTCGCCTATAAGGATGGAGGCCAGGATTAAGCCCAAGGAGACCTGACCGGATCTGCGAACAATCAGTACAAGTATATCTATGCTGGACACCATTACTTACCTTCGGCATTCTACTACGCGTCCAATCTCTAATCCAGCACTACTCCCGTCTCCTTCAATAGACCCCCAATCCAACCCTACCTCAGCATCTACATCATTGACAAAATATGCCCTTCGGTCATTGCTCTGGCCTTCTGCAACCTCAAACTTGACTCGGGCTGGTTTTTCGGACTTCAAGCTGGTCGGTGCTCTTGATGTGGACAAGAGCGTGGCGTCGGCAGCAAGAGTGTCCAGTATCTCTCTGGCCTTCAGTTGCGGTTGCTTAGTCGAAGAGCCTACTCTGGTGCGGCGAGCATCGCATGAGCGAGAGGTGGATGCAAAGGCTCTACGAGCAAAGCTTGACGAGATCGCTGATCTTGCCGGCAAGAGGGCCATCTTGTTTCGCAGTAAGAGTGTAGAACCAAATATTTTAGTACAGAAGCCTCGAAGCCTTGATAATTTTGCAGTGCCAACCGCTCCAGTGTTGCTTCTTGTGCCCGCGCCGAAATATCTGCTGGGTCTACAAATCTGATGCCATCGTAACTTAAAGGGGCATTTGATTTATTTTCCCATAAAATCACAAAATTCCCTGTCCAAAATAAGGCCTATTTAATTAATGACAGTCTCAAGCGCTCCTTTATGCGTCACCCACCAGCTAGCTCTCTTCTGCTCTCGGTCAACCGTCCTCTACGTCTACCACACTTTTGCTCAACACGCCATGTCGTTCTTTCACGTTGTATTTGTGGCTTTCGTCATTGCGGCCATTGGAGCTGCTGGATGGTTTGTGACTCCCAAAGGAAAGAACCAAACGTGAGCTTCTCGGTGTACTCGCTACAGGACATCGACATTGATACACTCTATAGATTACTTCGAACGAGCTTGCTGCTGACTCTGACATGCTGCTACCTCATGTAAGTCGATTTAAGGACCTAAATAAACTCTATGAAGTTGATTAAATTATAGGTGGGCTATCACATACCTATGTCAATTGCACCCCCTCATCAGTAGGTTCCCGCCTGTTTATGTTATGTTAAAGAAAAGGGCCATGCTGATGCTATGACATGTCCAGCACCTCGTCGTTCAGATTTGCGAATGGAGTATTAGATTTCGACTTGTCCGATAATGCATTGTTGTACAGATCTACCGCTTCCTGTATCACGACGCTACCCCATCTCCAAACGTATTTCTCCACGACTTTTTTCCATCAATCTCGACCATGGGTGTTTCCGAAAATTGCACCGATGACAATCTGTTTGCCATCATTAGTTGCCCGTGAAAGATGACGCTTGGGGAGTTTGTGCGTTTTGAAGGCTGTCGGGTTTTGTAGAGACGGGACTCATATTTCGGACAGAACCGAAGTTCATATAATGCTTGGACTGGGCAACTGACCATGCCCATGGCAAGGAACCGATGACGAGAACTAAGAACAAACATATAGGTAAGAGAGGGAGTACTAAACGATTGATCAGCTTTGACCACTGTTCACAACAATATACCTACAATATGTCAACGTTCCCAGCCTGAATTCCAACCCAACCTCCCAAGCTTGTATATCGTCCCACTGTTCCCGCGCCTTACTCACGTCTCTCAACTCCATCATCGCACCCCCTGCTACCCCCAAAGCGCTCAGGACCGTACAGAAAAATGCCGGATGTGGGCCGTTGCCCCACTTGAAGCTCGCTACGCTCTTTCCCTTATCATCCGCCCCGTCTTCATGTACTAGCGGTCTTACGGAATCAATATCCCTGGGATAATCTGGCCGATGGGGTACAGCTTCAAGATGAGACTTTTGCCTTAAAAGAGCGAGGCGCGGTAGATGCCACGATATTAGGCCCACAATAAATATCAGCACGGATATGAGAGTGAGAATCCCAGATAGTAAGAGAAGTATTGGTGAAAAGGGGGACGGTGGGAGAACAATAAGTGCCTTCCCGAGGGAAAGGGGCAAGAAAGCTGCATCTGAAAGCAGAGTGAGACAAAAATAGGCAGATCATAAGCGTACTTACGATAAGCCGCTTCCCCCGAAGAAGTACACATAATTGACTCGTTGGCCTTCATCCTTGAGCAGATACCTAGCGATCAAAACCGTGTAAGTGATTGTTTCTGCGTCGAATAAATGTCCTCACGTAAAGCTCCAACGAAGATACTCGGTCCATTGATGCCCAACCATTCTTCCAGCCTCACGTTCCCTGACTGTACAATGGTTTTGGTAGCGTTTACGATGTCGTTCCCAGGACTCGTTTCCTCCAACTCCTGTTTGATGTCCCTGATGGCTGCCACGGCAGAGGCCCTCAACGGTGACAATGATGATGATGTCGAGTTTACTGGCAGGCTACCGGCTGTGACTTTTCTTGCGTGACCGATGGGTTGAATAGAAAAGAAGGTCGTCTCATGATGCTTCACCGTAGGCAGAAGGAGGGAAATTAGGGTGAGTATAAGTGCGAAAACGAGTAAAGGTGGGATCAAGCATTTTGTAATAAGGATAATGAAACGGGGAAGAGACGCTTTCTTCCACTCCAACAGGACGTCTTGCTGGTCTTCTGTATGATGTAGCTCTGGGAGTGTTGGGCTAAATGGGAGCATGCGAGACAAGCTGACCACTCTCATCGTTTAATTAGCTGTGATGAAAAGCCACACGCTGTTTTTGAGAGTCGATAATGATTAATTTAAGAAAACGCGAGAATCACAGCGCATGTGAACATAGGTTCATCCCTCTGATTAACATCACTTCGGCCAGACCTCATCTCCGTCACGCTGTCTAAGGGTAAATTGATATCGGTGATGTCTCTTCTGTGCTTCTTTTCCATAGGGAGGGAGATCCTTTGTCGTAACTTCAGATCCTTTGTCGTAACTTCATGTTATGGCTCTACATTGTAATGGCCACAGTAGTAGACTGCATCTCCTGAATGGCCAAGATCTCATCTGTCGATCCTACGCTAGCGAAATCTTCGCCAAAGTCTGATACGCTGCACGGAAGGCACAAATAAAAAGATCGTTCATCTGCATCTAGGATAATCCTTTCCCTCGCGCCATATCAATATCACTTGCGTATAGTCTACAAATGCTCCTGCTACATGACGCTGAGCACTACTGTTATCATACGCAGAATACTGAAGGGCATCAAATACACCGCCTTTTAGAGTCCGGATTTGTCGGCAATCGACCTTGCTTTATCAACGCTCTTCCCACAAGTCCCACACGCCAATGTACCTATGAGTAATATTCTGCAGGCTGGGGATCGGTCGTATTTGTGTTGTACACTTGAGGACGGTAAGTCAGTGCCCCGCTGGCTGTTCCATTCTGAGCTTGGACAGTACATATGTCAAGGAAATCCTACAAGGGACAGTGAGCAAATGTACAAAGACCTCTGGCAGTGAAGGGATTCCCTTCATTCCCGCGATAACACCCACATTGATGTTCTGAACGATAAGACTCGGTGTCGTTGCACAGGTTGAGCATGTAGAAGCAGATGCAGAAATGGTCGAATTGCCCAATGCAGCAGTACTGGCCGTTTGCCCTTGGCACAAGCATGCGACAAATTGGTTGTTATAAATGTAGTCATCCTGGTTGGTAGTGACTATTAAAACCGCTGGTTGGTCAGCATTTGCTTGATACTTGTTGGATAAAAATTGATCTTCCTGTTTGGCGATCCATCTATCATGCCTCCTGTGTTGTCTGCAGAATTCTCTTGGCAAGGGTGTACTCACATCTATCAGCATATTCCCACCGACAGTACAGCATGACAACCGCCCAATCCGTGCATGCTGACATACAGGTGTCCGCATCAGTAGCTCTGATGATGTCTAAGCCGAGAAGAACCAGCCAGAAAGTGAGAGTGAGCAGCCGAGTTAAGGAGGTCATTTTATTGGCGCAGAAATTAGTTGGCTCGAGCAGGAATACGGTGAGAAGAATGTTCGCATGATGAGGGATGTTCGTGGTATTATAATGTGACACATGGGTACAAATTATTATGCGCAGATGAGATGTAAAAGGAATCGCTATGTATAGAACTGGAATCTATTGATAATATAACGAAGCGCAGTATAGCAGGAATGCCGAAGAAGGCCGTGGCAACAACAAGTAGGGTGGGACAAAAATGGCGTGCACAGTCGAAAATAAATTTCCATCAATTTCTCCAGCACGTTCAGAAGGACAAATAAATAAATAATAGGCCCGTCCGCCTCGCCTTTTTCCTATCGTTCTTTCATCTTGATCAGGTCTACAACACGGTTTTGGGAGGCCTTCGTGCAGCTGCCGAGGTCTTCTCAAAAGGGAATTTACAGGTCCTCAGAAGGTCGGCAAGGCCTATGATAAAAGTGTAACCGAACATTGCCAAGGCCTTGCCGTCATATTCCGATGCGAACACAGGCCTTTGCTGCCGCAGCGCAGGACATCTCCAGCGGAAGCCACCTCTATTACAGCGCAGCTCCTCTATTACCCATGATACGAACATACGACGTGCCTAACTGAATGATTACTGCAAGCAACACTTCTTCACCACACACTACCTATGAAACTCGGCGATACATGATGACAACTTTTACCCACTACGATGAAGGATGATCTTTTCTTATTAGAAAGTAGTAAAGGCCAGTAAAGCAGCACAAGCTCATCCTGGTAGAGGATGGGGAGGCATAGTTTTGCTGTCTTGCTGATGCCACTTTGAAGAGTAATGGATGACTTTAATATTGATACTCATAAGGCTGCGGTTCAGTGATATTCGTGTGGTAACCTTGAGGCCTGTAATGCAAAGCATCGGCTGCTGTTCCATTCTGTGCCTGCACGGTGCATAATTGGAGGAGATCCTAGACCGATTCCGAAACAGGTTAAGCCACCACCAGCGCTTGCTTCTGACTTGATACGATTATGCTTACTCTCAGATCTCTCTTCACTAACCCTGGAGTAGTATGGCAGTTCAAGCAGACACCGACAGATGCAGAGATGGTATTGTTGCCTATACTCCCAGCTGCAGTTTCCCCTCTGCAAAGACAGCCAACGAATTTGTTGTTGTAATTATAATTATGTTGGTTATGCTTGACTGTTCTTGCACATCAGTTGAATCGTCAAATGCAAGAGCGCCTACTTACATCGGTTTATATACTCCCATCGGCAGTGTTCTATCACACGAGACCAATTTGTGCAGGCCATCACACATTGTTCTTGTGAAGCGTCTGCCAATGATACCGCAAGAGTAAGGAATATGGCTATGAGAAAGGGCACGAAGCAGATGAGTGAACGGAGCATTCGTTGAAGCGCGGTGTCTGCGGCGTTGAGGTGTTTGTGTACTACGTAGTAAGCAGCGTTTTCGTGACATACATGCATCTAATTGTGTCCTATATAACCGCAGCCCAATGAAGAATGCCCAGCCGTGAAGGTTGCTGGCCATTTGGCACTGAATGAGAAGATTGAGGGAAGATCTAGAAAACGCGATCGAGCAAGAGCTGAGATCTCGTTCGTTCGATCCTTCGACGACAACGCTGAGTTTAGGGTGAAAATGAGGAACAGGGATGGGCCATTGGATATGCCGTTGAAATAACAAACAAAGGTGCATTTTGAAATGGAGAAATAGCCAAGGACTTAGCAAAACGTCAGCAGACTCTTAGTGTGATCGTGGCATTGCTGCACCCAACAAAACGTCTGTCTACTTCGTACTTATCGCAAATCTATCTATTATATATCGTTCAATCAAGACGCAGTTCAAGCTCTATCGCCATATACTATCGATGTCCTTTTCATTGTTCATCAATTGCTTGGGTCCCTTTCACCATCTATAAAGCCGTGACGCCAAAGAAGAATGCCATCAAGAGTGTGCCCATCCAACATAACAATGTCGCCTTTGCCAAAGTCTGGACACCTTTTCCAACCACCGCATCCTTCGATGTATCCTCCGCCGTCTCATACCCCTGAGGTCGAAAGATAGTAGCATTGAAAGATGTACCATTTGCCGATTGGATTGAGCATAGTCGGAGAAAGTCCTGTGTTGAGAAATCAAGCAGTGAGCAGCAAGCGACGGAAGCGAGCAAAAGTATCTGTTATCTACCTGAAGATTCTCCTGGATCAGTGCAGGTGTCGTCTGGCAGCTCTCGCAGATTCCAGCAGATCCCGTGATTGTTTCGTTCCCCAGTGTACCAGCATAAGTCTGTCCTTCACAAAGACAACCAATAAAGTCGTTCATGTAAGTTAAATTGAATTGCTGCACCGCTGCACAGAACGGTCAGCGACGTTCTTCTTTCATCATCATACCCTGACCCTCCATGTTTCTAATTTGTCACTCACTGGTTTCCTTATATTGTCCCCTACAGTAGCCTAACACCACTGACCAATCTGAACAAGCTGAAAGGCATTGTTTATCTTCGTCCGTCGCAATCACCCCACTGAAGAAGAAGAAGAAGGCGCCGATCAAGAAAATGCCGGTTGCCGCCCTGAACATTTAATTGGTTTCGTTATGGTTTGGACAGCTACGTTTACGAACTAATGATACTGAGATTCCTGCTTGAGAGTCCCTTCTTGGTATATCCTATATGCATTTATGAGCTTTGCCATACCTTTGCACTTTGATCCCAAGCAAGAAGCTAGCGGGCAAAGAGAACACAACACGCGGTAACGAGTCGTCGTTTGATAGGTAGTAGGAGACTTCCGTTCATCAAATGAGGAAGCGTACGGCATCTTCTTGAATCTTGACAGTCCTTTATTATTGCGCAGCAGCATTTATGATGTAAGGAGGAAAATCTTGGTATATGTAGCTATCCACTGCCAAATCAAACCTAGAACAATATTGCTTTGGCAACAGATATCAATCAACGTTCTGACGGTGGGTGATGATTGGTGTTTATGTATAGTATCGGTTTTAAATGTGATGTTGATTCAGAATGGAACTGCCGGCATCCGTGATTCGAGGCTTCAAGAGCATGTTTATAGATACTACAGCCATGCATGGAAAGATGTAAAAACTCCATTATTCTTTTCTTAATTGCATTGCAAGCAACACACTCAAGCCGCCATCATGCACATCAGACTCTGACAAATGGCTTGCCCTTCCGAACTCTCCTCAGAATGTAAATATATGAGCGCCGGATTCCTTCCCCATCAATCAGCCTCAATCTTCAACTAGCAAAATAGAAGGAAGAAACTTACCACACCGATAACGACCATCTTGCCATCGAAAGCAGACGAGCGATATGGCCTCTTTTGATCCAACAAGATCTTTGCTCTGACTTCCTTATACATCAATTTCGACTGCAAGAGCTCATCATAAAATATGCGCTTCGTCCAAAGTCTTTTATCCTGAATCTCCGAGGTACTGTGTTCAATCAAATTGTTGTCCATCTGGGCGACAGGGACAGGGTTCACTAGCGGACATTTGATGACGCGCGGTTTCTCACGTTTGGCACCGCTTTCAGGGGGAGAAGGTGATGTGGATGAAGAGGCAGTGGATAATGAAGCTTTGTCGAGAGATAAATATGGATGTTGAAGACCTCCCAAGACTTGACGTGGACGTCCAGGATGATCATGGAAAGTGTGTCGAGAGTAATCCCGCAAGGTCATCCAGTATTGCCTCATGAGCTGCCCATCCTTCTTCCTCACCAAGGGCTTTGCATCTGGCACAGGCTCAACCATGACCGCTCGTGTACCCCAAGCCGTTACGATATTGCGATGGTTGAAACGTATGCTGACCCCGGAATCCCAAGATTTCCAGGGAACAACATGTGGATTTTCCCACTTGTAAGTGGATTTGGTTTGTTTCGGAGATATAATTGTAGCTCTTTTGCTGATTCTCTTTGATCTGCTCTTTTTGGACTTGTACCGGCTCGGCTCATCTTCCTCAGTTTCCCACCCATCATCCTGCCCAGAACGAAGGAACAGCTCAAATGCCTCTATTAACTGATCTCTCCATGTCTTTTTGTTGAGCTTCGCACCGAGAGCTAACAGTTTGATATCTATACCCTTTGTTTTCGCCATGTGCCATTGCATCGCTTCGATAGTCTTTCCAAGAAGGGTCGTAATGTCGATTATGCCCTTACATCTGACAACATTTGGCGCACCAAGACCATCACTGGTATCACCAGACAAGGTAAAGGGTATAACACCCAATCGCTCGCCCTGCAAGAGCGCAGGATCAACCGAGAAGCTGTCAAAGGCGAGGCGAACTGGATGGAAGTCAGTATCGACATGTAAAGAATCCATGATAGAATCTAGAGGGGTTTCGTAAACACCCAAAGGGGTTGTATTCAAAGTAGGAAGTTGAAGGGAAGCGAGAGGCATGCAAAACGGAATTTCGTCCCAGTCCCAGGTATATGCTTCATCAATTTCGGAGCCTGGGCCGAAATGTGTTATATAGCTGCGCTTGAACGGCCGAGTACCTCGTTCTGTGGGTAAGGGAGCGTGTGTGTCGATGCTGTACACCGTCTCCAAGGGCGGGGGAACAGCCTCTGAAACGCCCTGAAAGGTGTCCTCCTCAGAATCATAATCAATATCATCGTAGACACTGGCAGGCTTGGGCCTCTGCGGGGTGGAAGCCGAAAGACAACTTGGGCGACCTCCGGATGCACAGGAATCCAATTCCCTGTTATGAAGCACCATCAGCTCGTCTTCAGGCTTCTTGACAAGGTCCCTCATAACAGAAGAAAGAATAAAGGGGCCCAAGAAGCGGAAATCTTCGCACACAGGGACGTCGGGCGTAGGAGAAAGTTTCTACCACATGTCAGTTTTTGTCTCGAAGGAAAACGGTACAGACTTACACCAATAGACACACCCGCTTTCCAGTCCCAAAGGCCTACAAAATTTTGCCTTGTCGTGTCTGCAGAAACCAGAAGTAAACCAACTTTACCACCTGGGCCCAGTTGAAGCTCAATATGGTGCATATGGTGCTTTGCTGGGACAAGAACTTCAACATATGGCAGCTTGGCCTCTGGGTGGGGAATCGGTGGTTGAAAGATACCATCAGATTGTTGAGGTGTGCCGACCGGCGGAATGAGACTGTAAAAGTAGATTCGATGGGCTACCTTGAGTGTAGAGTTGTAGGAAATTTCGTCACATGGTGGGTGGTTGCTATGGTAATCTGAGTGTCGTGGAGAGAAAAGAAAAGAGAAGGTACCTACACAGCGTAGGCGACAGCCACGACATTGTCTTCTACACACATGGTAGCACTGTCGATTGGCGCACCGAAGTTCATTTTCCATTTCCATACACCTTGCGCCTTCTTCCCACCTCTTGACTCTCCATCAAATTCGTAGGCGTTTCTGATCCTCCAAACAGACCATCCATCCCAGAGATAGTTCGAATCGGGGGCATTTGGAAATACGATCTCCCTATTAATGCGCTCTGTTACGAGGATGTGGTTAAGTTGAACTTGAGCTATTTCAGCATTGGGAAAGTGTAAGCACCTGATCTCTGACGGGCAGAGATTGGATAGGCGCTTTTCTTGTTCAATAAGAAGACCGAGCTCTTCGGCAGAGTTTGTGAGTCGGCTGGGGGCCGACGATTGGGTATGAGGGGAAACGGAATGATAGGACTTTCGATAACGAAGCTGGAGCTGGGAAGAAGAAGTAAATACTGAGTTTACGTATTTGTTAACCTGTGTAGTGTCAGCTTGTAGACTGGGCTGAGAGGAGAAAGAGCACTAACGCGTAGAAGAGCGGGGATATGTTGTATGGCGAGGTTGTTAAATATGCCGAGGAGGATGTCTGCGTGTCCTGACTCTGTGAATATTGCTGTGAGGGCGCTGCGGGGGCGTTTGTCGCTGTGGAATAGCATGGAGGGCAATTTGGGGGATGAAAGAAAGCAAAAAGACAACATGCGAGTGCCTGACGAACTTGCCCTCATTATTACACCGTCCAACTTCAGATTCATTCTTTCTGAATGATGAGGAGAACCAAAGTCGGCGACTTCCGCCATGTGAATACCATCGCCGATACCATCGATTTACATTTTCTGATTTCCGCTCATCAGCCGCTGTCTCAACGTAAGTTGCAACGTATCACTCATTATTCCTCCTTCTTCTCGTTCACTCACCATGACAGCTGCTCTTCCCGTCGACATATGGTCCCACATCCTTTCATATTGCATAGAAGTACCACCTACACCAGGGGCCCATGTTCCCCAACCAACTCTTGTCAACGCCCTGCGCGTTAGCTCGGTAAGTAGCAGTTTTAAGTTGCGCAATCGAATACCAGATTAACAAGTTTTTCCAGACACTGTTCCTCGCTGCCGCACCCCATTTGTACTCTCAAGCTACTGTCTCTGACCCAGGCAGCTTTCTTCTTGGGTTGGACAGACCTACTTCTGTTTTTCCCTCGTCCTTTATCACGAGTCAACAAATGGACTATGAGTATCTCAAATGGGGCCACAAGAAAATTCCTCTACTTCGTCATCTTCAGAAAGTCACATTTTTTCGCCCTTTTATTAGTGGCTATGACTCTGTCGTTTCTCCTGAATCCACAGGTTCTGAAGCCACCTTTGCTTCTTTAGGTTATGCCAACCAAATGCTCAGCCATCTACTCTTCACGGAAACCACTCATGTATCGCCAAAGTTCGAAACACTATCCATCCTGGACCCTCCAGAGCTCCCTGTGTACCCTCAGACGGTACCTCCATTTGCCCAATTCATACAGCTTTTCATCCGTTACTTCCAGCCAAGGTCGGTATGCGTTCAGAATGCCGATATTCTCATACCATCCCAAAAGGTCAAATTGCAAGATCTATATTTACCCGAAAATGTGATCATCCATGCCGACCTAGACTGGAAGCTCACCGTCATTTGGGGAACCACCAATAGGATTTGTTTCTTCAAATCAAAAATCGCGGAGGAAGGTAACCTTGACCTAGGAGCCTTGACTATAGCGGATCCTACTGAAGGGAACGGTCAGGCGATGGAAGCAGCTGTCGATATCAGAAGCGATGATGATGGGGGATGGGAAGACATTGACGGAATCTCGGGTGCATCATCTGGTCTCACATCGCAGCGGGCGCAAAACACTCCGTCCAATACTGCTCTCCACAATCAGTCAAACGAACTCTATCTTGGTGCTTTTGATCCAGAGGACCTGGAAGACGATTATTATGACGAGTATGACTGGGACGACGAGCTTGACGCAGATGATGACTTTGGAGGGATTTATGATGATGGCGTTGGCCTGCCCAGTCGTATGAGCGACTTTGATGGGGATGACGAGGTTGCTGCGGTTCTTCCGGGTGGTTTTTCTGAAGAAGAGGTCATAAGCACCCTTGCCGATTGTCTTAGCCGATCATTCAAACATTGTCGCATCAACAATAGAAAAGGTGGCGGAAAATCAATACAACGGACCATCTTCGAGTTCTACGGTCTAGAGCAGTTCCTGTCGGTGGATACGCTGGTATATCGGAATCCAGATATCTACGGACAAGACACCGAAGACCAAATTCTGCAAAAGGCTATGGACAGGATCAGGGAAATGGTACAGCAACATGTCGAACAGATGCTGGCGGGTGTTGGACAATTACCCGTCATCAAATTCTTGCGCGCGAATGAAGCGTCAGATTGTGAAGGATGTGGTAGGAAGATGGCGGAGTGTCGGATTAATAAACCTGAAGATTAGGTCAAAATGATGAATATATGTCTCTTGAGTGATCAGGATCTCCTAGCTTTTCATTAGGGTGTAATGGAAAGGGCAAATCAACCCGACATCTGGATGCGGCCATTCCTGTATATAATCGTGAAACTTTGGACCATACCAAACTACCGTCTAACGATCAGGTTGCAACGTTGACATTACTCCACAAGCAAATGCAATTACAGTCTGTACGTGGAAAGGTGTACCCTTATTATTTGATACAAGTCGGATTACATGATCCATCCTTAAGAGGGCATGCCACCACCACTGCACCAACGAAACGGCTATGCCACCGAAGCCCATGGATATTATTAAAGCTAGTTTTGAGAATTCTACATGAAGATCAACAGGTATAACTTCTGTCTTCTTATTCGCATAATACGACGGCTCCTGCACTTTTACAGATACCTCAGCGCCCAGAAATATGCATCATAACGTCCATCATCTCTAAACCAAACAGCAAAAAGAGCATTTAATGCCATTTGATTGGACATAAAAACACGGTGCCTGCTTTCTGTCTTTTGTTTGTTGTATGGAAACATACGGTAAGTACGTAGCAGGGGATGACGGATGATGATGGCGCGGCTCAAATGGTTAAAATTGGGCCATCGGAGCGGTCTTGGCTATAATCTTCACCGCGCAAAGGACCCTTAAAACGCTATGTTTCAGGTTTTGACCTCGCAAGTGCAGGGCCCCCGAAAGGAACAGGGTAAGTGTCCCGTTCTCGTTGTCCTCTAGCCTCGTATTGGGCTGTTGACTGAGGCTCCAAATGTAGTGTGTTCACTCTAGTGCATGTAAGTGTAAGTATTGCTTTCATCTTCTCTTTTCTTCTTTCTACCTTTATCTTACATTTCATCCACCGTCCACCACGTCCGTGCACAACACATCCTCTCTAGACACCTCCACCATCTTCTTGCCACCAGCTGCCATCAGCCTGCCCCACCTAAAATATCCAGCTTTATTTTTGCTCTAACACCAGAATAAAGTATGAGAGTTACAACCCTCGTCTCGGCTGCTTCGCTGCTCGCTGTAGTATGTATCTTTAAGAGCCTTTTCATTACCCGTATTTACCATATCACCTCCAGGCCACAGCCACTCCACTTGTGGTTCGTCAGAATGCTACAGCTCCCCAATGCGCAGAAGATTGTTTCGCCGATGTGGACACAATTGAAGTGAGCTGTCTACCAATTTCGACTATGAAGTTGGATTATATACTCATACCCAGGTAGTCTATTTGTTCCTCAGGTGACGTTGCATGTTATTGTACGGATCCCATGATCGTTGGTTACCTTCGTTCGTGCCTGTCTTCAAGCTGCAGCGTACGTGTGCATTTTTGCCCATCAATCCTGATCCAACGCTAACAATTCGCTTAATGCAGACTGAAAATGTCAACAACGCAATCTACTATGGCGAGGAAGTATGTGCTGCCAATGGTGCGGATGTTTCTATGCGTGATGACGGGTCGTCAACGACCGGCTCCTCTTCCGCCACTGCTGGCTCCACACCATCCTCAACGTCATCATCCTATGAATCAATTTCGTCAGCCAGTGAGACCACTTTCACTAGTGCCAACTCGGCCGCTGCTTCCGAGAGTTTGTCGGTCTCTGGCACTGAGTCTGCTCCGATAGCTGCGCAAACGTCCCAAGTGTCTAGCAGTGAAACTCCTACTACCAAGTCTGCGTCTACGTGAGTCAATTTGAAGTTCAGATGCCTTTCGTCTTCATACATCATTAACATGTTTCTCATAGATCCGTTGGCGAGACAAGCAGCGTTTCCTCCTCCGTTGTTGATGAAACTACATCTACCAAGTAGGCCCGGTACTTATATGACATTGATCAAGGCTAATGCTTGTTTTTCCAGCTCTGCTACGTCAGAAAGTCAGACTTCTTCATCATCTTCCGAAGAAAGCTCTGCTGTCGCTGCAGCTAGCACTTCTACATCTGCGTCAGCCTCAGTATCGTCTCCCACATCCACATCCTCTTCCTCTTCTAGTTCTTCCGCCCCGTCATCTACATCTTCTGAGAGTGACGCATCTTCGAATGTTGCTTCCACTGTCTCTCTAATCACCTCAGCTTCTTCAGAGACCGCCACTACTGCTGCATCTGGACTGGCTGCTTCTAGTGTTTCCACTTCTAGTGGTGAACGAATGATTGCAGGTACCACCGGCGTGATGGTTGCCACAATGTTGGCTCTGTTTGTGATCTAAGGGGATTTTGGGTTAATAAAGTAACCGTTACTATTTCGCCATTGCATTTCACGGACGATGTGGACGCCATTCTACACCTGACACCTGTAATATACCCTGATGATATATTAGTTGACAGCTTTTCTGTTTCAGACATGGAGGCCGGATCACTTCCTTGAATTGCTCAAGTTCATTCATGATAAAACTTCTTTCTGCCAATCGGCAGTTACGTCTTTTATCGCATTGTTGCCGCCATATAATTATTGGGAAATTGTCAATTAGAGGAGTTACGAACAGACAGCTACTGTCCCCCATACCATGCTAAGTTGACGCGGCTGAAATAACAATGGATACTCGGGTTGTCCATTACCTGAAAAAGAATTAGGGAGGCTATCACTTGAGCCCTCCTAGGGCTAGAAATTGCATTCAAACTCGGCCTGGAATATTTTTATAAGGATTAAGAACTAATGTTGTCCCAAGGATTAGAGTTGAGCAACTGGAAGGTAGTAGTTATAAGTTGGCACATCCGGCTTTTGCAGCCACTCGCCTTGACTTTTGGGTATCACACGTCTTATTTCAATTTTACTCTCCTTGCCTGAATTTAGGCGAAGGAGTGAAATCCTCACGCTGGACAGATCGAAACCACAACAAGACAACTCATGACTCATGACTCATCATCTCTCTGTACGCGCCAGTGTTCTAACAATCGTGGAGCAGACAGCACACCATGAACCGAGTTCTCGGACCGCACCTTGTTGGTAAAAATGATGACAACAACGCAAATATAGTTATGAAGAAGACAGTGAAATGCGTGCTGTGCAGATGTAGACGATGGGAAGCGATGAGAAGTAAGCGATGACGATGACGCATAACTGATGATGCATGCTCAACCACAATGGCGTGGTAAAGTATAATAAGAGAGTGCAATACCATGCATGAGCAGTGTAGGATGAAGAAACGAGCGAACAGTCGTCCGGATGATGAGCAAATGCGGGCGATAGACGGACGTCGTCGAAAAACGATGGACAAACGAACGGAAGAACGAAAGGAGTTAATAAATAAATGAACGACTTCGATTTTGGTAGTATAAAGTGAGTAACTTATCAAATTATCGCATGTTTCTCGGCCCGATATGCCATAGTCCGAACGGGTAATTAATTTAATATAAGTTACTTGTCTCTGGCACGCCGGGTCGCCTGCTTTTTTTTTTTCAGCTTGAAGACTCGTCGTTCGTCGTCGCTCGCCCTTTTCTCGCATCGCATAACTGAATCGCCGCAGACGTCATGGTTGTGAACGTCCAGCCCACCGATTCAGCCGTAACTACTGCTATGGTCGCGTGGATGGACACGAAACGAAGGTCGGCAAAAAGGACTTTTTGTAGCATAAAGGTTAGAATAAATTTGGGCCACTTGCGATATGGATGCAGTTAGTGGTTACTGCGATGCGATCTTCATCCATGTTTCACGCTTCTTGTTGCCTTTTTGTTTTGGGCGTTGGGCGGCTCATGCCGCTTTTGGAAGACGACGAGGGCCGAAAAGCGGGCTGGAACAGAAAAGAAAACGAAAAGGAGTGTATGACATCATTTTGTAATCAGGGCCTTGCGGAACCAGGGTATTTACTCAGGGTGTTTACTCAGGGCCATTCCAGTGATGGGGACGGGGCAAAGAGGGGAGAAAAGCGCGGCGAGGAAAAGTCGAAAAAGACTCATGCAAAGAAACTTCGGCGAGCTGTAGCCAGAAGAGTTAGGCTGCCATTTCTGCCATATTTTATAGTCCATAGACATACCAAGACCTGCCCAAACCTTCTATCCCTGCCACCCGCCCCCTGTCGTGTCGGCCCGCCAAACTTGAGGCATTGCTTCCGCAAACAACGGGCCTTAGCGTCATTACACGTCATATTCATTATAGACACCTCATCATCATCATCAGCCGGCCAGTCGAGCACGAGAATTCATTCGCCATCCCCGGCCAAATCTCGTTCGTCGACTATCAACGATCCATTTGTTCCCGGCCACCCCATTGCCATACACCATACACGCCAGCCACACCTTTGCTACCCACCATTTCCCTTTCTCCGACACATCCATTCGCAGTGAGTCTTCGGCCGTCCGATCACTTCGCCAGGCAGAGAAAATAGTAAAAAATCACCGACGTATATTTTACACCCGCATCATCTTTTTTTTCATCGACACAATCACTCATACCATCATCCCGTCCTTTGTTCCATCAGCGTCACGCCAGACATTATGGGTCGACAAGCTCCCCCGACGTTATCAGATTTTCCATCTGCCTCTGAACCTCGTAGTCCGCCGCCTGTCGACCCCCTTTCCCCTTCCCCGACACGATCACCTGCCGCCTCCTCACCTTTTCGTTCCCCAAGCCGTCCGTCCCCTGCAAGCAGATCATCGTCCGGCTTCTCTTTGCCAGTTCAGCAACCAACTCCTTTAGCAACCACGAACACCGGCTTCAGCTCCCCTTGGGCTGCTTTGGCTGCTTCTTCAGGTGCACCCACTCCGTCATCGGAAGTTCCGATGGGAAGAAATAGTCCTCATCTTGGATCTCCATTCGAAAGGCTCAATATCGGCGGTGGTGGCAACAACAGCAGCAGCATGTTACGGGACGACAGTCCTAGAATACAGTTTGGAGAGTCATTGGCATCTCCATTCGAAGGACAGTTTAGTCACGCAGCGCCGGCAATGTCTTCGCCAACAAGTAATAAACAGGCGTCGACCGGCGCAGCACCTCCCATCCGAGGAGGATTGAGTGCAGAGACACTCATGCGGTATAAGGCTATAGCAACGAGTGCCGGCAAGCCAGATATAGGCGGTGAGCCAAATCCTTTGGCAGCGGCTGCTAGAAAAAAGAATTCCCTCCCTACAAAGCTTTCTTCAGCAAGTCTAGGCGCGTCAACCCCGCATTCAACCAAATCGCCAAGTCCTCTGGCGTCAAGCGTTAGCGGTTCTCAGTCCCCCGGTGGCATGAAGCCGCAGATGATTGCACCCACTGATCTAGCAAAACTCTTGCCCAATTCTACTACTCTCATTCTTGATGTACGGCCACCTTCGTCATTTCAGTCATCGCATATTCCCTCTTCTCATTCGCTACCAATTCCCTCTACTCTGCTTCGACGTCCAGCTTTCACATTGAATAAACTCACGCAGATGCTTTCACCACATTCAATGCAAGAAGTATCGAAGTGGCGTGAAAAGAGTGATATCGTCTTGGTTGATGCTGACAGTGGTAGCGCTCCAGACGGAGGGGTATTGGATGGACTTGCTGGGAAATTCGGAAGAGAAGGATATTCGGGTAGACTGTGGTTCGTCAAAGGAGGTCACGCTGCGATGAAGTTGAGCGGCGCTTTGCCGTTGGTGTCAGACGATGATGAAGGGCCCCAGCCTCAACAGGGCGCGGCCGCTGCCGGTGCTCAGAAAGGTTTGATGGCAGGTAGATTAGCATCTTTAGCCTTCTCGCATGGTAGGTAGTTGCTGTCGCCGCCAGTCTTCGTTTTTGTAAAACTGACCATGAGTTCCAGAGTCAACCACCAGAGGCAAATCATCAGGACGCCAACCACCTCCCAAGGGTCTCACTATCCCACCCACCCCTTCTTTGAATTTCCAATCCAATCCCTTTGGTTCTTCCTTTCCTTTGACTACTGCTGTTAGCGAACGCCCAGCTGCTTTGCATCGGCTTGACAAGGGTCCGGTCACAACAACCGGCATGGCCGACTCCACACAGGCAAAGTTTCAGCCTGCAAATCCATTCTTCGACAACATTCGTCAAAACCTCGAGTTATCCCACGGTGGCATTACCGAAAGAATACCGCTCAATTTACCCGATTCTGTACGGGAACGAGCTGACCAATTCCCTGATTGGTTGCGCGAGCTAGTCACTATGCCAGAGCAGGACAGTATGGATAAGCTCGCCCATCAGTTTTACCAATTGGAGCTGCATGAACAGAAGCGACTGCAGGCTATCATGGAGTGGCATGCCAAAGGTTCTGGAGCTCTTCTGCAACCAGCTGTAGGGTATGACGAGCAAATCCTCAAGAGTGCTAGTGAGAGGAAGGGTTGGGAATGGGCTATACAGCGAGAAAGCGATTTAAATGAGTTGAAAAGGTTGATGAACTGGGAACGGGGAACTGAGGACATCGAGTACTTCCCGTTCTCTATCACCGCGGGTGTTGAGAGGGGTACTAAAAACAGGTGAGTTATCTCACATAACAACGCGAATAATCCAATTGATTTTGAAATAGATACAAGAACATCTGGCCGTACGACTTCTCTCGTGTTCGTCTTGACTCTCCGCCTGACCAGGATTCTGACTACATCAACGCATCCTTTATTCAACCCCGAGGCACTTCTCGACGATATATTGCCACTCAAGGTCCATTAGATGCCACATATCGAGACTTCTGGACCCTTGTCTGGGAACAGAACGTTAGGATAATTGTCATGATTACGAAACAGTTTGAAGGCGGATTGATCAAGTGTGGCAATTACTGGTGCGAGGAGCGATATGGGCATATAAAGCTGCAATTGATCAGCCAGTCTGGTGGGGAAGATACTGCGCTTCCGGCCGCGAACTCTGGATTTGATTTTGGAACAGCAGGAGCGACCCCCAAGTCTTCCAAATTCCCTCAAGAAAGTGACTCCAACATCAAACGGGTATTCCTCATCTCCCGCGATGACAAGCCTGATCAACCGCCGAGAAAGATCGTACAGCTTCAGTGCATTGGTTGGCCTGACTTTGATGTGCCAGAGACGCCGGACACGTTGCTCAAATTGATCCAGGAAGTCAACGATGCGGCGCACGAGGCCAAACCAGAGGGTTGTTACAGGAAAGCTGACGAGCCGCCTGTCTTGGTACATTGTAAGTACCACAGTTTTAGTTTCTCAGGTTGATACTAATTTTACGTAGGCTCTGCTGGTGTTGGACGGACAGGAAGTTTCATAGTGGTGGACGCTATCTTGGATGGCCTTCACCGAGACTTTTCTCAGCGTAGTGCCGCTGAAGCTCGGTCTGCGGATGGGCCTGCACGTCTTCCCGAAGTCATATCGCCACAGCATTCTAGCTCTGCAACTCCTGCTACTACCCTTTCAGCAGTTGCATCGCCTGAACCTGTCAGTCAATCCTTCGACTTGGGTGTTTCTAGTACATCCGTTGCCCCTCAGCTTTCAGGGTCTCCTGGTACGATACCTACTCAACCAGAGCATCAAGTCGCTCTCGATTTTTCGTTCCCACCCAAAAAACGGGGTAGTAATGAAACAATGGAAGTCGACCCTCCCAAGGCCGCTAACAGCGCCGATGATAGGTTCATGATGTACAGGATGGCGTCTGAAGGTACGAGTGTGTCGAGCGACACCGATACAAGAAGGCCCAGTCTGGTATCTGTACAAACATCCTCTGATCGAGTTTCTTCTGAGTCGTGAGTAATGTGCATTGTTCTATGGTCGTAATAGACTGACGCCGTAACAGGATACCCGGTCGCTTGGCTGACCCTGAGCCCGTTACTTCCCTCAACCGACCTCGGCGCGAACCTTCTCCACTTTCTAAGATGCGTGACCCAGTGTCTTGTGTTCTTGAAAGTATGCGGGTCCAGCGTATGTCCCTTGTGCAAACATTACGGCAGTATTTGTTCGTGCATCGAGCTATCATACACCATTACCTCCATATGCTCGACCACAATCAAGTGAAAGAAAGGCCTAATCCCTCTCCTTTACAGAAGCATGTTCCTTCCGTGGGCTCATCCGTTTCTGGTTCGGCGATTGGGTCACTCGGGTCAATAGGTACCTTAAACTCGGGTTCCGGATCTTATACCGACTCGCTTAGCACAAACTCTCCGGCTGATCTGACAAAAGGGAGTGTTGACGAAGACTCGCATACGAAACGTCGAGCCAGCCCAACCGAACTTCATCCTGATGTGAGACTAGGTGGGGAAGGAGGATCCGAGCTGTCCAAACGACCGAGTTTCAAGAAAATGAAGCCGGGAACTACTAGCGGGCGAATGGGGAGGAAATCGAGCGCGATGTGGAAGGGTATGGAGGAGGAAGCTGTGGCTGAGGAAGCTGTAACGGAGGAATTAAAAAATTAGAAAAGGAATTAACCATCCTAACAACCACTCAAATCTCGAACTTTACATAACAGTCATCATCCCCTACATAACGAACGCTTTTATCACAGGACACTTTATTACATTCAAGGTTTCCCCGACGTTCGACATAATAACACCTCCCTTTTCGACCAAAAGTCGAATGAGATGTTTCATCATAATCCTTTCCGGTGTTTCAGAGACTACATACAAATCATGACATTACAGCATTTGGGGTTAGACGGTTTTGCAGAGATATCCATCCGAACGTTGTTTTGCTAGAAGATTGTGAGATCATGAGATTATAAGACCATGAGTTTCGATACAAAGCCGAAAAGGCTCATAGTGTAGCTATATTTTATCATGTTTGAACATTGGGGAAAAGTGAGATCAGAAGCATGCATAAGAGATGGTTGCATTGCGTGGGAAGTAAGAATGATTTTGCATATAGGCGGTCCTCTTCGCATCACACCAAAATTCAACACGCAACTAGGCTTTTTGTTTGCCATCAACAATTGGAATAAATAGATATTCTCTTGATCAAGGGCTGCTAATACTAGCCGCGTACGCGACGCGTCCGAATATTTACGTACTGTCCACCGCTAGCGTCTAACCAGCCTTCAGTTCAGTCGCATTTTTCGGCCGCAGTCCCCAGGCCATTTTTAATATGCTCCATGCTCCACCATCAACTAATTCAACAGCTGCTGGCCGATGAATGGTGATCACTGATAGCTCCCGAAAAATTAAAATGCGGCGCTTATTGTAGTATCTCTCCCATGACCAAAGGCTGAGCACTGCAAATTCCAGCCGTTAATCGTTCATTATTTCATAATGGAGCGTAGTTTCCGAATGCGCAGGGCATGATGGCTAACATTGATCAGTATCAGTATCGTTTGTTCAGCTGTTTACTTCGTTGAAATAATTGTACAGCAGTGGGTAAAGTGATTCACTACAGTATTAGAGTACATATCGCGTTTGCATTGGCTGGTATATGATCCCAATCTAGTATGTACATACGGCCCACTCCCGTGAAGGGCCAGAAACTAAGAATCCAAGTTCGAAATATATGAAATAAAATTCTATCTAAAGTAAATGGGACCAGCTAAACCCGCAATACATATTACAGAGCTTCGTCAGCACTCTGTTCACCCGAGAAGCTCATCGGAGAGCGTTTCAACAAGCATCCATGTCCTCCCCACCTTCAAGCCGAATAACTTCTAATCTTGCACGTCTAGGACCTTGACCAAACCAAACGCCGCGCCAGCAGCACATCCACCAACAATCATGGTGCTGATAGCGCCGTAGGCGTAACCGTACCATCCACCGGTGGCGCCGGTGAAGTACGTCTTGAAACCACCGAAGATGAAGAGGATGATAGAGGTGACGATAGCAGAGTAGAGAAGACCCTCTTCGGCTGTGGAAGTAGCCATGTAAGGAATGAGGGGGATAAGGCCGCCAATGAAGTAAGAGAGGCCGATAGTAAGGGCAGAAATATACAGTCGAGAAACGGGGACTTCCTCTGCAGTAGTCGTTAGCAGCAATTCTGCGACCGAAAACGGAATAGCAACTTACCCATGCCTTCACCAAACTTGAGCAAGAATGCAGTCATACCCATCTCTTCATTGCCACGCATTCCACCATCCTCCTCTTCGACCTTCTTCGGTCTCCAGTTAAGCAATGCCCACTTCTTATTTCCACTCTCAGATACGACGTTGGCGCCTGACATAACACCCTCAGATCCCTCAGCACCTGAAGAACCGTAAATTTCATCCTCAACAGATCGGAGATCCTCGGCAACAAGTCGGGAAAGAGGCTCCTTGACACCGAGAGGGCCAAGGATAGAGTGGATTTCACGCTCCATCTCTCCAGAACAGGATCGAAGGACACGAGCTTGTGTTTGTCGTCGAAGATAGTGGAAGTGATCAAGTTCGGCTTGAGATGCAACTAAATTAACAAGTTAGCGACTGCTAACATTGTTATGACGATATAACTTACGGTATCCACCAAGACCCATAGAAATGGCACCAGCGCAAAGTTCGGCGAGACCACCGGTCACGACCAGGGACGAGCTACCAAGAGACGAAAGGCCAGCAGTAAGAGCGAATGGGACCGTGAGACCATCGGAAAGGCCGATAACACTGTAGTCAGTTCCCAGCAGATCGGGTGGAGTGAAGATACAAGGAAGAGGGAAGGCTTGGTCAGCGCCAACATCCTCCAGTGCTACGTAAAGAAAATATCACACTTACACATCACGAACAATTTCGGGGCTGACCAAATGTCTCTCATCATCTCCCTTGAGGTCCTTACCTATCGCCACCAGTCAGTTATCAACTTCTATACAGGCATTCAAGGTGCGACTTACAACACTGGCCGCCACTTTCGTGTGCACCACACTTGCTTCCGAGCGGCTGTACATCTCCCAAGACATCCTGAAGCTGTTGTGTTCTGTTTGAAGGATGAGCAGCATTGTCGACTGACCAGATGGCGCCGTAGCTGGTGCCGTTACTGGAGCTAGGGCGAGAGTTGACGTTGGAGTTCTTGTTGCCACGCAGGAGAGGGACTGCAGCGTTTGATTCTTGCTGCGAGTTTGACTTGCAGCAGCCATTGGAGTTGTTACCACCACAGCAGGAGGACATGTTTGTGAATATGGGGGCACTGCAAAAAGATAGATGAAGAAAAAATGGGAAGATGATGAGAAGGTTCGATTTTATGTGTGTAATGAGATTGCCGCGCTTAAAATAGTCTAATAAAATAAAATATTTTTAATAATTAATCGTGCTTTTTAGCCGATTACGAAATTTATCAAAGCCTCTTGAATCAGACGATGTGTAATCGGCCGAACCTGATTGGCCGCAAGTCGGCGGGCTCTTCGCATCGCCGTGCCTTCTCGTGCCACCGGCTTAATTACGGGACGGGCGGCTATTCGCGACTGACCGACCGATCTTGCCTTTTTTCCTCGCTTTCAACGAATACATGTACAGAAATAAGCCATGTCGATGCATCATTATTCAATAATCGTGTGAACGACTATCTGCTGTGAGCTTATTATATTTACAACATCATATTAATGCCGAGTCTGTTGTTATTCGTATTAAAAAAAGTAAAGTCCAATGCTAGTTTTACCCTCTCTCACACAAACGCTCCTCCGTCCAAGAATGATGCAAAGATGTCTTCCCCATTCCCGTCTGCCAAGACTGCACTCGCACTGCTCGTTTCGCCCTCTCCTCCACAAACCACCTCCCCTCCTACATTCACCTTCATCCCGGACGCACCTCCACCGAGACCATCAATCAACTCGTTCAAAGCACCGTATTGAGGGTCTTCAAACGTCGAAAGAGGGGTGTGATTCGTACCGGCAGACGTATTTTCCTGCGAGACGTAATCGGGATGGGACATCAAGTTAAACATCCTCTGAATACCCTCAAAGTCTAGCTGCTGTACACCACCGTTTCCACCAGCCTGTCTATCGTTATCGTGACTGTCACCCGCGTTGACAGAGTGTCTCAACTTGGAGCTGCTCTGAGGCAAGCGGTTGCCGTCTACGGGCGTCAAGCCAGACGCACTGGGCGTCTGTCCAGATACACTAGGAGTGTTCTTCTTCACAGGGCTCGACAAAAGGAGTGCAGAATGGGGAAGAGCATCTGAGCTGAGAACGGACATGGGCGGCGAAGAAGGGGGTAATTGGGAAAAGTCAAACCCTGAAGGAGAAGAGCCCGGCCCTGCAATGGAAGAGGTACGGTTGAATAACTGTGAAAGTACGGTATCTTCCTCAAGAGTAGAATCCGTGCCAACATGCCCATTCTCCATCATCGACGACGAAGTCACGTGGATAGGATTTGAGCGGTGGGCACCGAGCTTCGTTTCTTGAATAACCTCTTGACGATGGTGACGACGACTGTATTCTGGAATTTCATGTTGGGCCATGGTGGACATTGAGAAGCCCTCCACATCGAAAAATGCAGAGACTTCATCGTTCCATTCATTGTTGCCGCGAGATGCGCCGCTGCCTAAACCGTCGTCGCTGAGAGGAAGGTCGAGCGTCCTGGTATCAGTATTGGAAGGTGGATTACGAGTGAGGCGATGGGGATGAGGAGCAGGGCGGGCACGGAAATGAGGAGATTCATCTTCATCCTCAGGACTAGCCTCATTAACTTCCGACTCGAACGAATCGTGCATCGTCTCTACGAAGCCACCGGGAGAACTGGCCGCAGTGTATTTGCGTTGCTTTAACGATTTTGTTGCAGAAGCAGACCCACGAGGCGGGGAAGTCATTGGACCAAGTTTTGAATGTTTGTTGGGAGAAGTAGGCGCCCGACCCTTGTGGCGGGTGGCCATACGCCTAGCATCTTGCTCGACCGCTGCAGATAATGTCCGCTTAAATGACTCTTGGGCCCGAGCAAGCGGTTTATCAACTCGATGTGCTGGTCCATGTTCTGATGGAGCCTCGGAGAATGTACTTTGCGCGCGTTCGCTTCGACGATCGTCATCGCCGTCTGCCCAAAGGTTGGGTGGCCTCATAGTCCCAAGTTTGTTCCAGTAAAGACCACAAGCTGTTTAAGGTCAATATAAAATCCACATGCACTACTAATGATCACGTACCATTGCACACTCTCACACTCTGTCCATTTTCCATCACCTTGGTTCTCCAGATGGCAGACTTCGTTCTGCCGCAATTCCAGCATACTGGGTTTCTCGAGTCCTCTTGTGGACCATCGACAGCTTCGGCCTTTTGTTTGACAGCTTCCGCCAATCTCGCGGCAGCTTCTTGAGCCTCCTTTGCCGCCTTTTCAGCCTTCGTCGGTCTTCCTCTCTTTCGCTTCGGAGGTTGAAACTCCGGTTCCTCTCCATCTCTCAGGCGCTTGTTGTTGGGGTTGGGCTTGCCCGTAGGAATCGAGGTGCCAGTGATTTTTCCAAGCATATCGATGAATGCAGGGCTTGCCAGTAGTCTTTGTGCTTGCTCGCGTGTGAGAGATTCGGGACGTGCCAGGATATTTTCGGGAATGGAAGATAGGGCATCGTAGACGTTAGGGCCTTCAGAGGACGGAAGCGGGATTTCGTATGGTCGTTGACTATGTGCAGGGCGTTGTCTTGGGTCGGCACCATCAATAGAAGTGGAGGAGCTGTGTGACGAAGCAGTGACCTTGCGAGGACGGCCGCCAGTACTAGCAGATTTGGTTGGTCGACCACGAGCACGAGGGGGGTCGATGGGGGAGCTTGCGTGACTGATATTGTGACCGGGTCTAAAGGGCTGGTCGTGGGAGTAAGAAGATGATGATGGGTGGGCGGGAAGTTTTTCTTGGATGTCAAAAGTTTGCGGTGCGGGCGGGACTGACGCGCGTTTTTGTTGTCTAGGATAAGGAGGTGTTATATGTCCCCTTTCTTCCTTCTCTAAACTAGAGCGCCTCCTCCGCACGGCCGGCGAGCTCGCACGTGCACGTGCGAAGCCTCCAGGCGCACCTAATCCCATGTTCAAGCCCAATGAGATGTCAATACCCCAGCTTTCTTCGCTTACATTACCCATCTGGTCTGCCGCCATCAAAGCTTCAAGAGCAGACATGCCCTGAGTTCTGATCGCCGTAGTAAACGCTACGTCTCGTTCTAGCCGACCGGCGATAAGGTTTTTGCCTTGGCCATGTTCCGCGAGGCTCCAAGAAACAAGACCTTTACCTGTCCATACTTCGCTACCAGTCGTGTCGGTGTTGCCATGGTGGGCTGAGCCGACGCGTGCACGACGAAAATATGTTTCGCGGGGATCCAGGACGTAGAGAGATAAGTCGGATGTTCCGGGATAGGCAGGATGTAATTCAGGACTGCAATAGAGATGGTCAGCTGGTTCAGTGATATGGGCGCCTTTTCGACGTGTTCAAACAAGACCCACCTGGCGGCCAGAACCCCCTTTACCACAGTTTTTAGGTATATGGATCCCCATGTCTCGTCGTCTCCACCAGCAGATTGAGGATGTATGTACACTTGTTGTAATGACGGAAATATTGTAGAGTAGGTCTGTGAGGAAGCAGGGATGTAGTAGGAGACGCGGACTGTGGTTGGTTGACGTTGTTAGCACACGAACAGTGCGGTAAAAAAGGGACGCGATGACGTACCTGGTAGTTGGTGAATGCGGTTGGGAGCGGGTGGGCATGACATGATAGACGGAGTTGGAAGGAAGGAAGGAAAAGGAGGAGGAAGTAAGAGTTATAGGATTGAAGGTTGCGGATGGAGATGGAGTGGTGCAAGAGTTGTGAGATTTTCTTGCTGGCTAATCACCCGCGGCGTGCAGTGGGCGGTGGGAGGTGCCGGGGCGTCTCTGTGCAGTGTGTCCACGCTTGGCAGTGGGAGCACGCTGTTCGGGGACGAGGGCGACGCGCGTTGTTGGCTGCAAGCACTACTACACCGTACAAAGCATACACGCAGTAAGAGTCTACGCGTGCAAACGGAAATGAGACTGCACCAAACGAATGCCGCACACCGCACACCTCGCTACCAACGCGCCTCTCCCGCCAGGCACAGCAATCATCGTCATGATCAGTCGCGTCAATCCCTGCACAACATCTTAATCGCGCAGCCCATTTACTGTCCATCGTGCGTCTATCAATGATGCTACGGACACTATCAATCCCAGTCCATCCGCTCAGTGTACTCTAAAATCTTGCTTCCGATTTGCTCAGTCACCAGGTCTCCGCGCCCACCAGCAATTTTCAGGATTGCAGAGTTTAGAGGTGATGCGCCCAGGATGTCCACGTGATCCGCCCTGCATAAGCTTTTGTCAGCCTGCTCTAAAATGGATCATGGAAAGAGTCTCACGTCTGCGCGCCACCCCGAAGGTCCAAGCCTTCAGGTGTATGCTTGTACTCTATATGCACGTCAGCATCATATTTTCCTTTGTGCCTGGATACTTACCCTGCGTAATGACCTCTATTCCCGCCGGGTTCCACTTGGTTTTACCCTTCCAACCCTTGACACACATACTGCCCAGACTGACTACTGGAATCGTCCCATCGCCATCCCCAAATTTCACACCCGACCGAACTTCTGGGCTACTCCCTTTAATGGTAACAGCAGAATCGATCCAATGCCGACGCGCAAGAGGAAAGTCCAGAGCTGTCCGGTTGACAGTAGAGTTGTCACATCCGTTGGACGGGTCAGAGGCGTCACACTAACTTGCAATTCAGCCAAACCATATGCTGAAAGTGCATGGCACTTACGTAGGCCTGATCACCCGCTGCATCAGAGCGAGATTCATCTTGCTCATACTCTCCTTGCATATACCAGTATGACCTCTTGACGCCTTGATCAGCTTTGACAGAATATAAATGATCTTTCACATTTTACCTCAGTTCCTTTACCATGTCCATACAAGCAGTAAATTTTCATTGACGGAGCATCCGGCAATTGAACCTCCAAAGGGTTTGACCACTTCCGGCCATTAGACAACTTCTCCATTTGTCCAGAATAGACTGAGCCTACCTTCCTATGATCTTTCCCGTTCTCCTTCAACTTCTTCTCATCAGTTTCGAATCCTTGGCTGTAATTGCTTTCCATCATTCTTTGAAACGATGGAGGTGTATGAGTAAGAATATAGGGTCCCGCCTCATTCACTGTCAAGTTGGGCGACACAGTCCATTCAGAGAGAGACTTGTCATCAGGAGATACCCCTGGGTGACGGAAAGAAAAGAATCGCCCATGTGTATCGGTAGCATCCTCAGGGTCATCCGGAGCGTGGCTCTCATTACCCCAGATTCGGTTACCACCCTAGGCGCTCCTAATCAGACAGGCGCCAGTAACAGCAGCGAGGGCGAACTTACCTTTAGCCACATGGAACTACTACCGGGCCATCGCCTAAAGAGTTTGGCTCTTTCTCTTCTTGAGAAGAACTTCTCGAGTACCCATGATCCAGCGGGATGCTGCCGCAGCACTGTGAGTTTCTTCGTTTTAGGCGTAATGGAAGAAGATGAAGACCTACAAGCTCCACGGTGTCTCTCATTTCACCACTCAAGAAGGCCGTCATAGCCTTGGTTACACCAAGCAAGGAACCTGCGACGTTGATCCAAGCTTCAACGTGTTCCTACAAAAGATGTATGCTGTTGGCTGATGACTTCTTACCGAGCCTTGTACGTACCTCTACCCAGTGGGGGCCACCACCGCCACCGAAACCGTTCGCAATAGGATCAGATTCAACCCATTTCAAACTATGTAAAGGTCAGTTCACATCCCCAGCAAACCTTCAAACCAACAAGTACTGCGAAGACAGTTAGTAAGGGTCATGATAGGGACATTGTGCCGATCTGCTCACGACTAGAAGAGTTCCGCCCATCCTGTCACAAATACTTTAGCGTACGATCACAATTTGTTATCACTTTACGCACGAATGAGAACAAAGTACAACCTTTTGCTTGTTGTGCCAGTGAAGCATCTCAATTTTGTTCTTGAGCTTTGTAAAGTAAGCATCTCGGATCTCAAGGTTGTAATAAGCCAATCGCCAATCATAGGCAGCCATGTCCATAGAGTTGGTGTCATATCCCACGGTAGCCAGGTTTTCGACAACCTTCTGCCAGATCCAGTAGCCTTGAATGAACTCGGACTACATGGCAAGATGTTAGAGGTCGTGGATCCAGATGAATACATAACAAACATACGGCGGCATCCAGACCCTGGGCAGCTCTAATCTTGAATCCCGGTGGGTCCAGACCAGTCTCTGGATCAATACTGAGAGCTTGTACCCATCGCTCCCTACATTGGTCAATAATGCCAGCATTCCATGGCTACGGATTTCAGATAACTGACTTATTACTCAATACAGCTCTAATCATTGTCGATGTCCCCTGTTGTCTTGTTAGGTACAGTACTCTAGGATAAAGGATCGTACACCCACCCATAATCTCTTTCTGAAAAAACTCCTTGCCACGACCTCTGTCCCCCAACTTTCCAAACCCGTTGACACAATACCAGGGATAAGAATAATTGGGTGGTGCTTCTCGATACCAAACTCCGCTTTCACCGCTTCGCCCACCGTAAAATCTCGATTTTCCAAAGCTCTTCGGGCAGTGTCTACTACAGTCAAGTTGGAGATCAGGTCGCGTGGATCTAAAGAGGTGGGTAGGGCAGTCCAGACATCTTTTATATCGGCCCTGGGGAAGGCATGAGCAAGGTGCCACCATATCAAGTTCGAGAAGACTTACGGAAGGGACGAAAAGTCCATTGCCCAAATAGCGATGATAATACCTAGCAAAATACCTCTGATAGTTGGTCAGCATAAATACTGCATGCAATGAATGACATGGGGAGATATCTTACGCAGAAAAGAAGAACTGTGTAGCGATGTAAGCGTCCAGTGCGGCAGAGATACTAGATGAAGTAGACCCACTTTGCGTCCAAAGATCCATTGTTTCCAGCTGGTGGGCTTATCTTGACTTGGAGTTTCATCATGATGTGAAAAGAAGGAGTATTCGCTAAGGTCTATGTTTGACCCAAGTTCCACTTGGTTAAGCCTTTCATTTATAACTTTCGGCACAAGACAGGCATACCAATCTCGTCAAAAGGAGTTCCTGGAGCTAATGGAGAAGGGGGATTCAGTTTTGTATTTCCGTAAAAATTAACAAACGAAACCAACCTAATAGCTTTTGACGTTTAATGTGCAAAGGTCAGGTTTACCGTGCTTCTTGCTTTGAGCGGAACCACCTACATGATATCTCCCATCATTCTGCAGATATGAGAAACAGTCAGTCGTGGCTCCATCAAGGTGATGAACATAAAGATGCTTACATTCTTCTTCAATCTGACATTAAACTCGACATTATCCTTCCCACGCGCTTCCTTATCTGTATTTTGTGATCTCCGTTGTCGTAGATTAGGTGTTGCAGGGGCGGGCATTCCCTCGATAGCGCTACTGGAAGGCGACGATGAGGCTGGAAGAGACGGAGAGGACTTGGCTTCCTTTTTGCGAGGAGGCATAACAAATCGTAGCGAGTGTGGTGTAGAGACAAGTCCCGTTTCTGAATTACTATTATCGAACAGCAGCTTCCGGTAGACGTCGGTCTTCCTTGTCACAAAGTCGCTCGCCGGCGGCGCCCGCATAACATAACAAGTCATGACGTTGGTGGAGGTAATAACAATGGATCACGTGACTTGACGAGTAGCTGCAAAGATGAAGAGATTTGCGTGAATATGTGTCTGCCACCAGAATGAAGCCATTCGTTAGGCAATGACGAATAGAACAACAACCAGGATGGACATTTTAGGATATGGGAATAACCTATCGACTGTCGCAGTATAGTAGAGTAACATACATAATGAAACAAGGAAACTCGTGTAATCGCAAGGATATATTGTACAACTCTACTTTCTCCTTTCCATCTTCCACTTCCAGATCTTGCCCTGCCATTTCTTCCTGTCCCCGTTACGATCTTCCGGTTGAGACTCGTCTTCCACCCAGCCGTGATCTCGTATCTTTCTGGCAGCACCCTTCCCCATAAGGCCTTTCGTTGTTTCTAACTTAGCTTCGGCTTGACGCAAAAGTTTGAGTCGATTCAGGTGGGCTGAAAGATCTGAAAGAAGTTGTAGACGATATTCCTTCAATGGAGTTGTTAGTCGAAGGCATATGATAAATATATATATTTAGACAGACGCACCCTTGCTTCTTGAGCTGCTGCTTCTTCGTCGAATTCCTCCTTCGCCAGCTCAACAGCCTTTGACTTTCTCTTCTTCACAGGCTGTGGCTCTTCCCAACCCAGGTCGATCTGCTCTTCCTCCGTTCCCTGCTGTTCCTCTTCTTCATACTCATTCCCGTAATTTTCAACTAGAATGTCAGCAACATCCGGCAGACCACGACTTACAATCAGACCGTTCATCGACAAATACCACATGCCCTTCTGAGGGCGCTTTGCCCTTTCCCTTTCCTTTCTTGCGGGTCAAAGCAGGACTGAGGACAATGCCCATCTCCGCGAGCTTTTCCACCTCAGCTAGCTCAGACGCAGCGGACCATTCTTCAGTAGCACTTGAAGCGGGAGCAGTGACTTCCAGTTCTGCCCGAAGTTTAGTGACGGCCTATAAGTGTCGAGTTTAGCGTCACGGATTTCGGAAGGTAATAGCGGGAGTTACCTTTTCATCCTTTGCTATCTGGACCCTGATGTAGCCTAAATCTTGACTCTTCAAAAGTTTGACGACTTCAGTGCTTAACGCCTCGAACCCTCGCTCTCCAATAGCCACACCACCCTTGGTCTTTCCCTTGACCATACCCCAGTAGAACTCATCCTTGTTCCTAAACGCCGCCTTCTCGCGAAGCTTTCTAATACGTTCTTGCTTGGATTTGTAGTCTCGTGCACGGTGCACGTAATCTTTGTGCTTTTCGAGATGACCGAGGCGGGCACGGTGGAGGGGTTGGGCCCGCTCCTTGTGATTCCTACGGGACATGAGATCTACAATGCATCAGTGACAAGCTTCGTTTAGATGACAACGGCTTACTCTTTCGTGCTGCGTTGACCATTTTGGCTTCTTGTGGCAAGGTGGTAGCTCTTGAGTGAATGTAAACAAAAAGTACTTTTGGATGAGATTGAAATTTGAGGGGTAAATTAAATCCCGAATTAATCCGCTTTGGAGGGGATTTGGGACTTTTGACTTTTCTCTGGAACCCGCTCTGCACCTTCTCTTTCCGCTAAACCTATAAAAGACGACACTCTCTATACGGGGCACAAAATCCGCTCAGGAGTACAATAATGCTGTCAAGACAAGGCTTAGGCCTGGCAGCGAACTTCATACGTACCCCGCTCCGGAGACGCTTCCCCGCCAACATCCCGGTTCCCGCCCACGCAGCGACATTACATCCCCAACTACGAGCGCTATTGCTTCAATCGAGACTGCGATATTACTCTCAATCCAGCAAGAAGCAAGAGAAGATCGATAAAGAGAAGGAGCCTGAGGAAGAACGCGCCCCATCTCCTATCCCCATACATCCACCTGCATCAATTAAACTCCCATCCGCTACAGCATCTCCTACTACGTCTCCCACTTCTCCCGGAAAAGACGCAAAACCAGACACTTCTTCTATTCTGAAGCTGCTCACTCTCGCAAAGCCGCAATGGAAGCTTTTAACTGTCGGCGTTGCCTTCCTTTCGGTCTCTACAGCTGTCAACTTGTCCATTCCATGGGCTATCGGCCGAATTATCGATTTCTTTGCGCCGGGTTCTGAAGAAACGTTGCTGTTTGGGTTACCCCTGGAACATGCTACTGGAGCTTTGGCAGTGGTTCTGCTGATTGGTGCGGCTGCCAATTCAGGTAGAAGTGTTTGCCTTCGACTTGCTGGACAGCGTACGGTTGCTCGCATTAGGTACGTGTGTTTTCAGTTACAGGATATGAGTTTTATTGACGCTTTGCAGGAACAAAACTTATGACAAGTACCTCTCTATGCCTCCTTCCCACATCGAGGCCTCTGGGGTTGGTGACGCTCTTTCCCGACTCGGTCAAGACACCTCGATTGTCGGCCAATCACTCAGTGAAAATCTCGGTGAAGGTCTGAAGGCTGTCCTCGGTGCTGGTGCTGGTATCGGTGCCATGTGGTTGATTTCTCCTACTCTCACGGTTGTCATGCTTTGTATCATTCCGCCTATCGCTCTCGGTACCTTTTTCTATGGCCGATTTATCCGCAAATTATCTTTGAAGACTCAAGAGGCGATGGGCGGTATGTCTAAACTCGCCGAGGAACGTTTATCTGCCCACCGAACGATCACGTCATCCAATACCCAGGCTATGGAGAAAGGACTTTATGCTTCCAAGGTCGATGGAGTCTACAAGCTCCAGAAAAAAGAAACTGTCGCCAACGGTATCTTCCAAGGTGCCAACGAGGTCGCCGGAGACATTGGAATGATTGGTCTTCTAATCTACGGTGGTGTGCTGGTCAAGCGAGGAGAAATCTCAGTTGGTGATATGACTTCCCTTTTCATCTACGTCAACTGGATTGAGTGGTCCCTCAACAGTAAGCCTGCTTCCAAATCTTAATTAATCGCTGCTGACCTTTTCTCAAAAAGCTCTTGCTGGATTCTTCACTGGCCTCATGAAGGGTGTCGGTGCTTCTCAACGTATCATTGGTCTTCATGCTCTCCCTTCTCCCATCCCCCTCTCATCCGGTAAACTCTTGCCAAAGACTGATGCCGGTTCAATTGAATTGAGGAATGTCGACTTCGCGTACCCTTCTAGGCCTGATGCCAAGGTCCTAAATGGTCTGAACCTGAAAATCAATAAGGGAGAAAGAATCGCTCTTGTTGGTGGTTCGGGTTCCGGTAAATCTTCGATTCAACTTCTTCTTCTCCGATTCTACGATCCTACTTCTGGCTCTGTCCTTTTCTCGGACAACGACATTCGAAAGTACATCCCCGAGTCCTGGCGATCGCGCATTGGTGTGGTTCAACAGGATCCCGTATTGTTTGGCGGTACTATTGAAGAGAACATTGCATATGGCCATCCCAATGCTACTCGAGGGGACATCAAGAGAGCAGCGCAGGTCGCCCACTGTGACTTCATTGAGAAGCTTCCTCAAGGCTATGACACTTTGAGTGAGTGTGATCATATCTCATGAAATACTTGACTGACAATCCATGTGTAGTCACCAAAAACAGTTTGTCTGGCGGTCAAAGGCAAAGAATCGCCATTGCTCGTGCTCTTGTTGGAAACCCCTCGGTTCTCCTGATGGACGAAGCCACAAGTGCTTTGGACTCTGAGTCCGAACATGCTGTATGTTACTCTTTTTGATATGACAGCGCGCGAGTTAATGAAGGATACAGGTCAACGCCGCTCTCAATGATCTCTTCGCCAACTCCGACATCACTGTCATTCTTATTGCGCACCGTCTCTCGTCCATTGCATCCGCCAATAGGGTTGTACTCTTGGAAGATGGTCGGGTTGTCGAGGACGGCACTTATGAAGACTTAATATCAAGAAGAGACGGCAAGTTTAGGAAGATGGTGGATGGACAGTTGGCCAAGATACAGGTCGGCGAAGTGGAGGAGGGGCCTGAACCCGTGTCGGAAGAAGAAGGCCAACATCAAGTTGAAGAAGTCAAAGAGGATGCAGAGGTGAAGGTTGAAAGGAAGAAGGAGTAGAAAAGTGGCATTCCAAGCCGCATTGAAGTAGACAGATGATGGCAGTGTGCACGGAGACGGGGAAGAGGGTATAGCATTGACATATCTTGTATTACTGTGACAGTTTTGGCATTTGCATGGATTATAGGATTCATCTCTCACATTGATTAAGATACTGGCCATTCTATGCTCTGATGTCGGTAGGTCGTATATAACCCTCCTCGACAACCATCTGACAGCACTATCAGGCAGGCTCAGATTGATGCAATAATAATATATTATCAGTCTCACACATTCTCCTGCGGCTGGCGCCGATGGGCGATGGGGCTCGGAAAAAAGGATCAGCGACGAGTATAGAACTGAATTTTCTTGTACCGCTGAAGGTGCGGCTGCCGAGTGGAAATTATGCATGGATGTAACGATGCTGGTAGGGAAGAGTGGACATGTATATACATTATAGAGCATCAACCATTGGGTATTATGTGATGGAGCGAGGCCCACGAATCTTCTGGGGTTCGTCGCGTTCTTTCTTCGCTGTTCGACTTTTTGACATCGACACATCGACATCTTTCATCTACAACTTATAATCCAGACCCAATGATATCGCGGAAAGGCTTGGGCCTCGCAGCCAACTTTCTTCATCCCATACCCTCCGACAAGGTCGCCGCCGTTCATACATTACATCGCACTTTCAGTATACAATCTACCCAGTGCCTCCCACCATGGCCCTCACGGTCCCAAACGCTAGCTCGAGAGATGTTCGCCCCTTGTGAAGGCAGTAATCACAGGGCAAGGAAATCTGTAGGTGCAATATCATTTTCGCCGTTCACGCGCTGACATGTGGGTCTAGTTAACGTGGGCGTTATTTGCTCCGAGATGTCAAAAAAGGTCTTCGCACTCCATAGCTCGACAAACCGGCGATACGTCTGTTGATTCCACTCGACCTTTTTTCTCTGCACACCCTACACCCTACTCTCCTCCCTTCAGAACGGTCTATGGAGCAGCCAACGCCCCAGTACCTGAA